>NW_027069654.1:1131593-1160671 GCF_002906115.3 Quercus suber | reverse complement strand
AAAAAAAAAAAAAAAAAAAAACACTGTAGCCTCATTTTGTATTTTTTTCTTGATAATAGTGAAATCCCTGCAACTCCATAAACGTACGCAAATTGCCGAACCACGTAAATACTGTCTTGTGCATGTGGTTGTTTTTCTTTGACGTGTGTTTTCTCTATTTTATTTTGTTTCTCATAGGTTGGAATTTTGGTTGAATTCCCAACAGCTCCCTCGAATATGCTTTGAAATATCATGAAAGTCACCCTTAAAAGTGATTGAATTGATTGGATGATTGGATGACTTTGGAGGAATGCTGGAAGAAAGCTGCAAGGGTCTAAGAATGGTCGCATTAAAGACCAAGTAGGGGTTGTTGTGGCCTGAGCACAACCAAAATGGTTGAAGAATGGCTACTGTGACTTTAAGAATGCTTTTGAGTGTAGATTGTCGCGAAGTAATATCTCGGTGAGTACGAGGTTGAATCCACAAGAAAATGGAATTGATTAGTAAACCAAAAGATGCAATAAATTAAAAAAAATAAAAATTAATTGAAGAGAAATTTTGATAGTTTGGTAAAGAAAATTTAGCTTGAGGAAAAACAACAATATATTACAGCACTAAGGTTTTGGAATCTACACACAACACATCTATTGATTGTCTTAACAATATTTATTTTATAACTCTACTAAAATTTATATGAATGATGATCTTAGTCGTATGATTTAGCAATTAGAGCTCAAGAATTAATTTTCTGAGATAGTTTAATGAGATTGATTGATTTAAGGCAAAACAAAACTAGTGAATTAATTCATAGGAAATTCTAAGCAATTAACGTACTCGAAGATTATGCTAAATCAAAGAATTTTACATAACTAAACACTCGTAGAAAATTAATTCTTGAAAAAAAAAAAAAAGGAAACCCAAAAATAAAACCAAATCCAAATAGAAATTTGAGATCAATTCTAACAAACCGACATTGCCTATAATTCCTTCATGAAAATGAATCATGTAACATATAATGCAAAAAAAAAAAAAAATGATTTAATTATTTTTTATTTCTTTTGTTGAATTTTTTTTAGATAATTAATATATGCTGCTAGTCCCACGGCTCGAACAATTTCCCTTCCTAGACCCCCAAGTAATTTGTGTATGAGAAAGTGTCATTAAACTATAAGGCTCTTGGCTCTTTTGTTGAATTAGACATTATCTATCACTAAACCAAATCAATAATACAAGACATCATGGGCCACAAAATTACAAATTTCCACATGCCAAGACTTTGGTTAAGAATGGATAAATGAGGTTATTTTGGTGGGGTCAAAGAGTTTTCTCCCCAAACCCACCAAAACATTATCTCCTCAAGAATTAATTTTCTAAGATAGTTTAATGAAATTGATTGATTTAAGACAAAACAAAACTAGTGAATTAATTCATAGGAAATTCTAAGCTTTTGACATACTCAAAGTTTACACTAAATCAAAGAATTATACATAACTAAACACTCTTAGAAAATTAATTCTTGAACATTAAAAACAAAACAAAACAAAACAAAGGAAACCCAATAATAAAACCAAATCCAGATTGAAATTTGAGATCAATTCTAACAAACTGGCATTACCTATAATTCCTTCATGAAAATGAATCATGTGACATATAATGCAAAGATGAAATGATTTAATTATTTTTTATTTATTTTGTTGAATTTTTTAGATAATTACTATATGTTGCTAGTCCTGCAGCTCGAACCATTTTCCTTCCTAGACCCCAAGTACTTTGTATATGGAAAATTGTTATTAAATTATAAGACTCTTGGCTCTTTTGTTGAATTAGACATTATCTATCATTAAATCAAATGAATAATACAAGACATCATAGGCAACAAAATTACAAATTTCCACATGCCAAGCCTTTGGTTAAGAATGGAAAAATGAAGTTATTTTGGTGGGGCCTAAGAGTTTTCTCCCCAAACCCACCAAAACATTATCTCCTTAAGAATTAATTTTCTAAGATAGTTTAATGAAATTGATTGATTTATGGCAAAACAAAATTAGTGAATTAATTCACAGGAAATTCTAAGCATTTACCATGCTCGAAGTTTACGCTAAATAAAAGAATTATACATAAACTAAACACTCTTAGAATATTAATTCTTGAAAATTAAAAAAAAAAGGAAACAAAATAATAAAACCAAATCCAAATAGAAATTTGAGACCAATTCTAACAAACTGATATTGCTTATAATTCCTTCATGAAAAAGAATCATGTGACATATAGTGCAAAGATGAAATTATTTAATTATTTTTTATTTCTTTTGTTGAATTTTTTTTAGATAATTACTATATGCTGCTAGTCCTGCAACTCAAACTATTTCCTTTTTTAGACCTCCAAGTATTTTGTGTATGGGAAAATGTCATTAAACTATAAGGCTCTTCGCTCTTTTGTTGAATTAGACATTATCTATCATTGAACCAAATCAATAATACAAGACATCATGGGCCACAAAATTACAAATTTCCACATGCCAAGACTTTGGTTAAGAATGGAAAAATGAGGTTATTTTGGTAGGGCCTAAGAGTTTTCTCCCCAAACCCACCAAAACATTATCTCCTCAAGAATTAATTTTCTAAGATAGTTTAATGAAATTAATTGATTTAAGGCAAAACAAAACTAGTGAATTTATTCACAAGAAATTCTAAGCATTTAATGTACTCGAAGTTTATGCTAAATGAAAGAATTATAGGTAACTAAACACTCTTAGAAAATTAATTCTTGAACATTAAAAAAAAAAAAAAAAAAAGGAAACCCAATAATAAAACCAAATCTAAATTGAAATTTGAGATCAATTCTAACAAACTAGTATTGCTTATAATTCCTTCATGAAAAAGAATCATGTGACATATAATGCAAAGATGGAATTATTTAATTGTTTTTTTATTTCTTTTGTTGAATTTTTTTTTTAGATAATTACTATATGTTGCTAGTCTTGCAACTCAAATCATTTCCTCTTCTAGATCTCTAAGTACTTTGTGTATGGGAAAGTGTCTTTAAACTATAGGACTCTTCGCTCTTTTGTTGAATTAGACATTATTTATCATTAAACCAAATCAATAATACAAGACATCATAGGCCACAAAATTACAAATTTCCACATGCCAAGACTTTGGTTAAGAATGGAAAAATGAGGTTATTTTGGTAGGGCCTAAGAGTTTTCTCCCCAAACCTACCAAAACATTATCTCTTCAAGATAATTTTCTAAGATAGTTTAATGAAATTGATTGATGTAAGGCAAAACAAAACTAGTAAATTAATTCACAGGAAATTCTAACATTTAACGTACTTGAAGTTTATGCTAAATCAAAGAATTATACATAACTAAACCCTTAGAAAATTTATTCTTGAACATTAAAAAAAAAAAAAAAAAAAACAAAGGAAACCCAATAATAAAACCAAATCCAAATAGAAATTTGAGATCAATTCTAACAAATTGACATTGCCTATAATTCCTTCATGAAAATGAATCATGTGAAATATAATGCAAAGATGAAATGATTTAATTATTTTTTATTTCTTTTGTTGAATTTATTTTAGATAATTATTACTATATGCTGCAAAGAGTGACTCATAGACCAAGAACATCATTTTCACCTATTTGTCATTGCCTTCTTGCTTGTCATTTTGATGAAATATTGCTGTACACGTTATGTGTACATGCTATATTCATGTCAAAATTGCAGGATTTTAACTGTTTTGGGGGTTTTAGTTTATTTTCTTTTGTGTGTGTGTTCTGGTGAGCAGAGCATGATTTGTTTAAGTTTTCACATTTTCTTATTTTCCCTTGGTATTAATTGTTTTTCGGAAAGTGCAGATTGTAAGTATAGTGAAGAACAAATGTCCTCAAACGCCACTTGTTCTTTACATTAATGGAAATGGTGGCCTTCTTGAGCGTATGAAAGCAACTGGCGTTGATGTGAGCTTGACTGGACAATGGACATGGAAGATGGAAGGAAGCGATTGGGTAAGGAGATCAGTGTACAAGGCAACGGACCCTGCTTGCTTATTTTCTCCTCTTCCTGCCCCGACAGAAGAAATTCAGAGGTTTGTGACAAAAGTTTCTAATCAAAATTTCCGTCACACTGACTTGGGCGGCTTATCTTTGATCTTTTTATGTGCTTGCCACGGAGACTTGCCTGTTTGTTGCTGATTGCCTGTGGTTATATGGATTTGGAATTTTTCTATTCAGTGAAGAAGTAAGTTAATACAAAGTTTGTAATAACTATTGTAGCATTTTAGGGGGTAAAAGAAGTGAATTTGCATGCTTGCCTGATTGCTTGTTTCGATAGAGACAGTTCTATGACAGAAGCAAGTATTGTTAAATTTTACAATCTCTAGCTCCACTCCACACACAATCAAATTTTTAGATCAGGAAAAAAAGGCTACTGTCTACTACTGAAACAGTGTGTTTCCATGCTTGCTTGCTTCATAACTTGTTTTGATATAGATGCATCAACAGCAAAGAATTGTCAATTATGTGTCATCTTAAAATCTTAAATTATATGATATAAGTACAATCCTTAAGAAAACTTCCATTCCTCTTAATCGAAGTAGACAAAAAGACCACACATGATACAACATCTTCCAACAGACGAGTTATTTTATAAACTGGCTCTGATTCTCACTGCCGATAATCCTTTCAATTGCTTAATTAGCTTATCCCCAAAAATAAAATATTTCTGCACCCAAGTTTGTCACCTTATGAATACAAAAAATATATTCTTGTGTGCAAGCCTGCAAATCTTGGGTCTCAAAGGCAAAAATAATCAGAAAATCAAATAATATATACAACTTTTTCACAGTATTGTTGAAATGTTCGACCGTGAATGATGAAAAAAAATGGTGAACGACTTTAACAAATATGAACAATATTATGTAAAAAAAAAAGTTTGGAACACTATTGAAAATAATATATTCCCTCTAGCTGCAAAGTACAAACGCATAATTTGTTGCTGTCCTACTTTACTATTTGCAGCGTCACCTATTTTATATTACACCATAATGAATCAAAAGATTCGTGTATTTTCATCAAAGAAAAGAAGATTAATGTACTAGCAAGAGGAAATTAATGATTGAGTCATTGGCTAATATACTATTTTATCAGGAATTTGTAACATCATGAATGCAAGTTTCTGACAAATGGATTCACCTCATCAATCAATGTATCAACACCAACCTTCTCAATCCTCATCATTGGATCACCTGTTGGTTTTTTTTTTAACTCCAACCGCAGCCTCCGACAAGGTGACTCACTATCACCATTCCTTTTTACTATGGCTACTGATGTTTTGTCTAGGCTTATTTTGCAGAAAGAATCTAATGGGCTCCTCAAGGGCATTAAGGTTGCAAGGAATTGTCCCTCAATATCCCATCTTATATTTGCCGATGATCTAATTATTTTTTCTAGAGCACTCCCATCAGATATTGAAGCTATCCAAGACCGTCTTAACCAATTCCATGAATGGTTGGGTCTTTTGGTCAATACTGCTAAATCTGCCATCTCCTTTAGCACCAAAGTTCAACAGCCAGCCAAAGTGGAAATATGCAATCAAATAGGGCTTAAACTCTTGGATCCAAATTTCAAGTATCTTGGCTTGCCCCTTCACATCAAGCGTGGGAACCAGTCACCTTTCAACGCCATCATTGATAAAATTAATAGTCAGATCAACGGCTGGAAGGCAAAAGTTCTATCTCAGGTTGCCTGCTCCACCTTCATCAGATCAGTCCTCACATCCATTCCAACCTATTGGATGTCCTCTTTCCAATTGCCTAAGAACACTAGTGCCCAAATTGATGCAAGACGTTGTGATTTCTTCTTGAGGTTCTCTGATTCCAACTGCCACTTATATCCAAAAGCTTGGGACTCCATTTGTAAGCCTAAATCTTCTAGTGGCCTCAATTTCAGAAGAGCCCATGATCTTAACAAGGCTCTTGTTTCCAAGTTAGGTTGGACCATAGCTTTAAGTGCTGATAAACCATGGGCAAACCTTCTTCGATCTAAATATTTAAGAGGTCGCAGCTTGCTAAATGCCTCAGCCAAAACCAATTCGTCCCCTCTTTGGCATGGTATCATCAAGCCTATCCCCCTCTTAAAATTGGGCCACTGTCACCTTATTAGCTCAGGGAATTCTATCAACATTTGGAACGATCCATGGATACCTTCTCTCCAAGGTTTCATTCCCCCGTATCCTCCATCCCCATCGGACATCCAGTTGGTAGCCGAGCTTATCATCCTAGGTACTAGGCTATGGAACCGTGACTTACTCCATGCTCTTTTTGACCAGCAGACTGCCTCTTCCATCCAACAAATCCATCTATCTACCTCCCCTACTAAAGATACTGCAATTTGGGCAAAAAATTCAAGCGGTAAATTATCTGTTAAATCGACTTACTTAACCGACCAAGAAGCAAGATTCACTCCATCTGATCCTCTTTCCAAAAAAGATTGGTCCAAGTTGTGGGCTTGGAAGATTAATGAGCGGCTTAAGCTCTTTTTATGGAAAATTGCCTGGGATTCCTTACCCACAAGAGAATTCCTTTGCCATAGAATCCGTGATATGGACTCAATATGTCCTCGTTGCCATGGTTCCCAAGAATCCATTGTCCACTTATTTTTTGAATGTCCCTTTGCCTACATCATATGGAGACACCTATCCCACCCCTTCAACATCAGCAACATCCCTCCAAGATCGGCTCTTGAATGGATTCAACTAATCCTTAACCTATTCGCACATCTTGGTCTAAACCCCCAGGACGCCCACACCTTTACTCTCTTGGCTGCTATAACATGTGATCAAATTTGGTGGAGTCTCAACAAACTAGTTTTTGATAGCTCACTACCAACCTCCCCTATTGACATTGTTGTTGATATTAACAGAACTTTCTCCACCTATTTTAACGCTTGGAAATTGAAGCTGCAGCCCACCATTTCCTCTTGGGAACCTTCTCCTCCTAGTTGGGTTAAATTCAATTTCAACGCTACCATCACCCCGAGTGCTTCCTTTCCCTCTGCAGTTTGTTGTGACTCCAATGGGCATATTATCTCAGTCTTCACAGCTAAAGAATTTGTCTTCTCCCCCGCTTGGGCCGAAGTTAAAGCAACCCTACTTATAAAAAAAAAAAGTTTCGATAATGGACAATTAACCAAACATATTGATGTGACCATGTGACGATTTTTATTTATTTTTGTGTGTTACTGGATTCTTGTTCATTTGTCAACATGACCTTGAATGTTGAAATTTTACATATTAACTAACAACCTAGGGTACGTTTGGTAGACTATAATATATACTATAATGTAATAACTATTCCTATGCTTTAGTTATATAGTTGTTTGGTCATGTTTTTATTACATGTAATAATCATTCCATATGAATCCCTACTCCTTAAAATGAGGAATAGACATTCCTTATTAAAAGTATTGAATCCCTATTCCCTTGCTAAACGTATATGCTTTGCTTAACAAAATTCCCAAAATCCCTTGCTACCTGCATGACCTGCGTCTTCTCCAAAATTTATTTCTCCTTGCTCTGTTAACAAAAATCCCAAAATCCCCCACTACCGCACTTTCTCCAAAATTCCTTCTCTTTGCTTTTTTAACAAAATTCCTAAAATCTCTTACTACCTGCATCTTTTCCAAAATTTCATCTCCTTCCTAAATTTTCTATCTCCGTCCTCTCTAAAATTTTATTTTCCTGCTACTAGAGATCTATTTATATGAGTATTGTCTTTCTCTTACCCTCCGTTTTTGCTATCTCTTCTCAATGATTTTTTTTTTCCTTCTTCCCTTAGGTTTGCGATTTCCATAAGTATTGCACCCTCTCTCTCTTCTTTTCTCTATTGTTTTCTGCTACTAGAGATCTATTTATATGGGTACTTCCTTTTTCTCACCCTCAATTGCTGCTCTCTCTTCTTAGGATTTTTTTTTTTTTTTTTCTGCTCATAGATTTGCAATTTCTACAGGTACTACCCTCTATTTTTGTTATCTATATCAATTTCAAATTTTTCATATTTGATATTTTTATAGCTGTGAGGTTCTATGATACTGAGATTGGAAATGGTGACTTTGATAAGCTAGCCAATCTAGCGACAAAGCATATCAATGATATATATATATATATATTTATATTTATATTCAGTTGTGCATTTTGGCGTTATATTTAGGAGTGTGTATATATATATATATATTAACGTGTCTGATATATAGCGAGATGTAATCTGTGGGGATGACTTTAAATAATCAAAATTTAGAATTGAAAGTTATCTATTGAAGTGTGAAAGTTATCTATTGAAGTGTGGGTGTGTGTCAAAGTTATCTATTGAAGTGTGAACATTAGTCTCAAGGAATTTGGTGGTGGGTTACCCACGCACTTGGTACTGTGGTCATTCATATTTGATATTTTATTTTAATTATCATCTTGTTCAACTATTTAAATTGTGTACAAATATTATTAATGGTATTGTGAATTTATTCAATGCTATTGTTTGCAGTTATGGCCCGTGTGAAACATGAGCATGACCATTGAAGATTTTACCAATTTCCCACCCTGGACATGTAGAGAAGCAAAACTTGTATAAGAGAGAAGAAGACAAGTTAATTTTAATGCAAAGAAATGAAAATAACACTTTATTATTAAACCAAAAAAAAAAAAAAAAAAGATTTTCATTAGAGGCCTCCATTCAAGATTGGGTTCATTAAAGTAATCCTTATCATAAATGTATTTATTATAATAAGGGCATTTTACGAAATTTGATTTAGAAAGCTTTCATTACATCGTTTTAAGATGTTGTACCAAACATGTGGAATACAGATTCAGGGTTCTATTACTATAGGGTTACCAAACAACTAAAAAAGAATAATTATTACATTACAATATCTTGCGTTCCTTATAATATCTATAGCTTTTTTATGCACTCCCAATAGCTTGATGCTACAACTAATTGGAAAAGTTGTTACTAACAAGTTCCAATCTTTTTTTTTTTAATGGATAAAGGTTCTAAACATTTTGATTCCCTGTTTCAATGATGTAAGGATAGACTTCTGACTTGGATAATGTTGGAGACAATTTTTTTAATAATTTCTTTTTACAACTTGTTAAGGTGACAAATTTTGATTAGAATAACATAATTTTTATACATGAATATTGATCACAACAGACTATGTTAACATGTGTGAAAAATGTTATACATGAATATTGATCACAACAGACTATGTAAACATGTGTGAAAAATGTTATATGTAACTCGATTTATTTGTTTCAACACCTTACATGGCCCTTAGTCCAGTGGCGGAGCCAGGATTTTAGGTTAGAGGGGGCAAGATCAAAAGAGAGTAAAATGAATTAATTGATATTAATAACAAAATAAATAAACAACTATATGCAAATGTAATTTTCATATACAATTAAAATTTGGGTTTGTAAAAAAAAAACTTGGGTTTGAGACTGAAAAATGTTGGTGAGGAAAGAAAAAAGTGTTATACGTAACAGAGGTGCTATGAGTAGTTCTAAACCATAAATTATTTTATAATGTTTTTGCCAAAATTTGGATATGGCAGACTATGAATGATTAATAAATACTAACACATAAACTCACAATTTTTTTTTTTCAACAATCACACTCTGCCACGCAACAATTGTGACAAAAAGTTATGAAAAATTGTGGATGTCAACTTTTTGGAGGTGCTATAATGACTAGTGAATGAAAATATGTTTTTTTTTTTTTTTTTTTGTTCATAATTCTTTTCAGCAAAATAGTGGTGGAGAAGTAGGCTGTACAAGTAGTTTTATTTTATTATAATATTATTATAAGGTAGGACCTATTAATTTTTTAAAAAGAGTTGCAGTGGCCCCAAATGTGAAATTGTTTTCTTACAATAAACTAATACACAGTACAAGTACAATATGTATGTAAAAAAGCTGATTGTCCTAGTGTATAAATGCCCCCCCTGGCCCCCCCTTCCCTCCGCCCCTGCCTTAGTCTAAGCATGAAAGACAATATAAGAATAGAGTATTTTGGATTGATATCTTCTAAAGTTTTAAGTGTAACTTCACTCTTAAATTTTTCAAAATTCTATTAATTTAAAAATGAGTGAATTAGGTGTTTTCACCTTATCAAATAATGTAAATAGATAGCAAATTGATGATAGTCAGCTTTTTTTTCTTTTTTTTCGTATAAATGTTGATGATTTGTTGGTATCAAACTCACTTATTTTAAAATGAATAGATAGTTTTAGGTACTACGTGACTCATGATAGAGTTACAATAAAATAAAATAAAAAATACTTCCAAAAAATCTTAAGCTGATCAATATGAACGGCCAGCTATATGTATTGTTAATCACAAAATAATCATGAGTCCTGCAGTATCTTTTACTATTGTATTCATGCCAAGTTTTCCATAGGATAATGAACCTAGCCATGGCCTGCCTCGAAGTAATATCTGTCCCTCGGAGTTGTTCAGACTAAATTGTTAAAAAAAAAAAAAAAAAGTGTTCACGGATACCTCAAAAGCATTTAAATTCTAATTTAGCCTAATTTAAGTGTATATGTGTATGAATCTCTCTCATGGAGACTTGAACCTCGGCCATTGCTCCCCACACTCATAAATACTTATACTTGTGGAGTGACGATCGCGCTAAAGGTGCACGGCGGTATTTTTTTTATAGCTTTTTTTATTTCCATAAAAATTGTATCAAAACTTTCCTAAATTAATTTGTTAACAATTATTCTAAGAACACTCGAACCCAAAAGATAATGTTAAGGCAATTTGTTTTTTGCTAATATTTTTAACATTTTTTTTTATCTTGACTAACACCCCCGATTGACCAATTGGCATGAGGGCAATCACTATTGGAGAGAAATCTTTATCCTTGTTCATTGTGGTGGACTTTATTTATTGGGTAAAGGTTCATATTCTATTTTCTTAACTTTGGTATGTCCAGTTAAAATACTTTACCTCACTTTCAGCTTCTTCTTTTGATGATTCTCATCTCTTGGCAATAGATTTTGCGTTTTTTTCCTTTATATTCATCGGATCTTTTTGTAATGTTGGAAAAGTAGTTTGAACTATAATGTGGCATTTGGTACAGGGTAATGTTTTAGGATTCCTAAGAATGTTTAAAGATTCTCATGTTTGGTTGCAAATCATGCTAAGGAATCAAATGCTAGGAAGGAATTAGATGCTAGGGGAATCTGGATTCCCCCTTTAAACCCCTCTCAGTAGGAATGTGGATTCCCTTTAAAACAGGTGGGAATCTAGATTCCCAAGCTTAAAGGAAATTGTATTTTTTATAAATTGACAATTTTAACCCTTTTTTTTAAATGACTTGGTAGTTCACATTCAAATCTAAGGATAGAATGGGAAAAATAAATAATTCATTTAAAATTCATGGGAATAAACCAAACATAGAAATAGCTACATTCTTAGGAATGTGATTCTTAGGAATCTGGAGGTGTGGGCTCTTCCACTACTGGTTGAGGAGGGGGCTGAGATGATTCTGTTGGCTTCTCAGGTTCAGCTTCCGCATTCTCTGGTGGTGGCGCGGCTGCAGCTTCAGCAGCAGCAGCAGGTGGCTCTTCATTAGGCTTCTCTCCATCAGCAGCAGGTGGCGCAGGAGCTGGTTCCGGTGGCGGTGCTGCTGCCACAGCTGGCGGTTCTTCTTGCTTTTTTTCAGGCTCTGGAGGTGGCGGTGGTGGGACGACCTCGTTCTCATCATGATCGACATAATAAATCTTGAGACCAATGTCACCTTGAATCCAAGAAAGCAAGCTCTTCTTCTGTAAAGGGAAATATATCAAGACCTCCTCGCCTTTCTTAACGAAAAGCTGTGTGGAATCCAAGCGTATCCAACCAAGAAAGTTGTTCCTCGTTGTTGGTCCATGGTTCTTGTCATGGTAAATGACAACCTCCAACATGTCTCCCAACACTTGGGCGTCGGAGGGCTTGGCCACGTTAAACTCCAGAACCTCGTTCCATGTTGGGTTCAATTCGCAAATTGCTGTCTTTGTTCGCTTTCGCTGCCCGTAGTAGTCGACCTGGACGAAGGGACTAGACGTGCCGTGACCGTCTTTTGGCGTCAGATTCCGGGCATCCACCACTTCAACTATCAGCTTCCGAACCATCTTGATTGAGAGATATAGTAATATGTGGGAGCTTCAAAGCAAGCCCTGTTGTTATGTTCTTCTTTGTGTTATTGTGCTACCATTACTCTCGCATGGCATGGTCTGGTATGTGAGTTTTGAGAGACTATGAAAGAGAAAAACAAAGGGGGTGTGTCCTGTGAACTGGTGTTCAGTATTGGAATTCTTTTCTTGGTTTTGGGGTAAGAAATAGTGCAAAAGGTGTGTATAGAATAGATGAGAAAAGAAACAATTAAAGGTGCTAAACTTGGTGTGGAAACAGCTTTAATCTTTGCTTATTGATTAGGATATTACTTCCTTTTGACACTGAAGATTCTCTCTCACCTCTCAAATTTTACCTTTTTCTTTTGGCCATCCCATATAGATATAACCAGTTGGCATCAATTGGTAACTTGATTTCCACCGAGAGATGGACAAATCTGCAAAGCTTTTTTCCAAAGAATGACTAGATTTTGTATCACCGACTATGGTTTTTGTTATTCAAGACAACATTGCTTTTTAATTTGACAAAAGTTGTCAAGACCCTACTCAGTAGCCACTAATTATTTACCACTCTTTTCTCATACTTTAAGAAGAAGAATGCCACCAGAGATGGACAATGTATGAACATGCAAGCTTTTTCCAAAGATAACTTAAGTGTCACCGACTACGAGTGCTTTTTAATTTGACAAAAGATGTCACCCCTTGGTCAGTAGGCACTAGCTACCTCCTTTCACATACTTCAAGAAATCTTGGCCTGACAGTAGTGTGTATGCATGTGGGGTTGGCTGCATAAACACTATTTTATTACCAAGTAAAATGGTTGGACTCACAAAAAAACAGAGCATTTTTGCAATCATATTAAGTTTGTTTTGAATTTTATTCTTAATTTTTCAGAAGACATCTTGCTCCATTATGCAAGTGTATTGATGTATTGAAATTTTATTTTTTATTTTATTATTTTTTTATGATTTTGTAGTGGTAAATGATAAAACCCATGCAGGTTTTGCCGTAAAATATAAATATTAGGTTGAGTGTTTAAATTTCTATGTAATAAATTGTTAATATTAATCACATGTGTACACATTGAAAGATTGTTTATTGTGTTTGTTTTTTCACTTTAGGCCCTCATCATAATAAAATACCAATAAAGACTTATGTCTAACCCTGCCCTCTCCACAATTTGCATTTTCTAGTATGCAAATTTGGGTGTTAGGCTGAAAGCTATAATGGTTGTGTATATATATGCCATGCCTATTATTGATGCAGATGGCCAAAATTAGTAGTGATCTAAATCATACTTGTTCCAAAGCCTCCTTCAATTCGGTTATAATTAGGTGTTATGGTTCCTTGCCCAAATCGTGCAAAATTTTTTTTTTCATCATTTGTTAACTACCTACTTAAATAATCTCACAGATGTTGTAGAGATGATCCTTTATAAAATTCATTTGCTAGCCTGTCATAAAATAATTCAAAATTATCAATATAAAATTATGGTGGTTATGACCTAAAGGAAAGAAAAGGAGATGTTTTTTTCCTTCTAAAAGCTGCACTTTAGGACACAGTCATGCTTGACTTAATGTATTTGAACTAATAAATTAGCATGGAGTTTGATGCATCAACAACGTCATTCTTCAAGGACCTACACTCTTTGAGGATTCTATTCATCCAAAAATTCATGCAGACCAGCAGGTAATCAAGATAAATAGATAATGGAAGTCCAAAGACACAGATCATGATCTACTTCCTCACAAAAGAAAGAGACAACAACCTACCACGGACTACATTTGGATACATGAAACGTACTGAAACATGACAAGGAACCTAGTATGCAGCTATGCACATATAAACATATAAAAGTACTTATACCTACATACACATAGGACAATTAGGTTGGTCAGGCTGGGTCTAGATTTTACCTCGAATGACCCCATTTTCAACTGGATTGATTGATTACTAATACCAAATCAAATGGGCAGAATGGAATTTCCTGATACTCAACCAGGCCAGGCTTTCCCAAGTCTTAATATGTATGACTTAACTTCTATGACTCAGACTGGCCAATTTTCCTGTTATTGCTCCATCTATTTAACAATAATCTATATATTATTAAAATCTAGAGTATAGCATTTATTATTGCTACGCTTTAATTAAGCCACATCAGCGGCCCTATTTTTTTTTCCTCCCTTTGCTTTATAATTTCTCTTTCTATTTTTAATAAATCTAATTAAATTTTGATAATTTTGACAAAACCGTTGGTATTATTCATTTGTGCCTCAACCATTAGTCGGCTGGCCTCCTTTTGTACCACATCAGACTACTGTCTCTCCCTCTCTCTTTTGACTCTCCAGCTTAAGCATTCTGTATCCTGCCTTGCCATTATAATTTACAACAGTGAACCAGTGTAACGTTTCTTTTTAGGATGTATATAACTACCCATGTCCTTCCTTCCACCATCAATGGCAATCTCCTTCTCCCCAGTCCCAACTGTGCTTCGGATCCAAATATACGCTTCGCTACTTCCTACCTTACAAAAGCTCAAGGTATTTTGTCTCTTTTATTTTCTTCTGCACTTCTTATTCTTTAATTTCTTTTACTTTCTCCCCTACCCTTGAGTCATTCTCTAGAAAACTACCGGCTTCTCTCTCTTTACATCTTCCTATATCTTTTAAATTTTGCTTTTGTTAGATGCACACCAATTGTTTGATAAAACAGCTGAGTATTTCAATTGTTTATTTATTATATGTTCAAAAATCAACAAATTTATTATGATTATATGTTGCAGTTTTATTTTAAGATGGATTGGTAGATTGTTTCCTAATTCTTAAGCATCTTTTTGCGGAAGTATATATTCCCTGTTGTCCCACCACCCAAATTGGATTATGCAACTAAACTTATAAATTTAATATCCATTGATATTTCAAAACCAACGGTAGCTAGACTAGATATTTAGATGAACCCCATGATGTGGCTTGGTGACAAATGGGCATAGGTACAACTAACAATACAATAAAAATTTTAATCCCTTACAAAATTGGACAATTAACTCCATATGCAAGTTTTTTTTTTTTCAAAGCAAATTTTCATCATTGTAGTTTCCTTTCTTGGTGTATTTTACCCCACACCATTTATAAGGCCTGAGGTTCCCAAAGTAATTTAGCAGGTGAAGGAGATTCCCTTTTGATGTAGCTTTAATGAACCAAACACACATCTAAGATTTGGTGGTAAAGTCGCTCTCTCCTCTATATCTACTCCTCGATTTCTTAGGTTGGTTTTTACTTAAAAATGTTGGTTTTTGTAGCACTAATTGTCAACACCTCTAATTTTGAAGTTGGCCCCCTGTTTTATTGTCCCTTTTAATAGTCATAAATCATATATATTTTTACAAAAAATCTATATTATTTTATTAGGAAGAAATGATGACTAACTGGATTCGACAAAGAGCCAAATGATTGATATTCTAAATTTTCAATAATGATTCTCATTGTCTTATATGTGATTTATCTGAGTTTGTTCTTCTTCATTCTATGCTAACATGCATATTTTAAGGACAATGCAATTTCTAGAAAGTGTCTTATGTATTGAGGTATCAATCTATTGTTTATTTCTTTGAAATTACCTTTTCAATTCCCTAATGAATCCCACCCAGAGAAGTTCCAATCTTCAAAGAAATGTGTCACATTGGGTTGGTATATCTTTTGTGACAAACTCTACTAAGAGCTTGAAATCAAAGCATTTATAGGGGTTAGTTACTTTGGAGATATAATACTTTATAGAAGTACCTGCTTGGGTTTCAACACTTTGTATTAGTGTCGTAGTTATGAGGTTAGTTGGGATTCTAAGATATTTTGAACTTAATTTTTTTAAACTGGGGTTGCAACTGCTGAATATATTTTATGCTTTGCTTGCACAGGGTAAAGTTTCAATTTCGTTTATCTTCAATTAATGAGGAATTCTTTGTAAGCATAATTGCATGAGTCATTAGCTCACAGTGACTACAACCATGCCCTTTGTAGACACTGCTCATCGCTCTTATCCATTGAATAGTTTGGTGAAGTGTTTGGATCGTAGCAATGTGGGTGGTTAGTTGGTATATCTTGTGTAGTCTAGCTCCTTATGTTGGGCTTTGTGGAGCCTAGTTGTGTTTGATCCGGTTGATGACCCGACCCGACATAATGTTGCGTGGTCCTTAATAGAAGATTTTCTGAGACTTAGTCCATGAGCGCTCCGGCTTGGGCCCCCGAGAAAAATTTTTGGCCTTTTTTGTAGCCCATTGTGAATCATGTGCGCAAGATATATAAACCATTTTTGGTGATTAGAGTTTCGATCTTGTTGTTGTTTTTTAGAGAGTGAAAACACTATCTCCGCACTTTGTATTTTTCCCTAATAATAGTGAAATCTCTGCAACTCCGTGGATGTAGGAAAATTGCCGAATCACGTAAATATTGTCTTGTGCGTGTGATTGTTTTCTTTGGTGTGTGTTTTCTCTATTTTTTTGTTTCTCACTGATTGGGAATTTCGATTGAATTCCCTACACCCTACCTTATGAGGATTCTATTTATCCAAAAATGCTTGCAGACCAGCAAGTAATCAAGATAAATAGATAACAGAAGTCCAAAGACTGGACATGTGCCCTACTTCCTTACAAAAGAAAGAGACAGCATCCTACTAGACTGCCAACTACATTTGGATACCTGCGATGCCTGAAACATATTGAAACTAGAAAGTAACCTAGTGTTAAATCTTAGCGTTGACGTATACCATGTTGAACATATTAGAGTAAATGTGGAAGAGGAAGTATAAGATAGGAATATAAGGATTACATGGATTAGCCTTATTAGCCTACATCTATAGAGGAAACCCTTAAGGTCTACGGGCTACGAGCTACATCTTTATTATGTAAAAGTGTAGGACAAAGTCTATATCATAATAAACCATAACATGACTATATACAATAGGCTAACCCTAGACTTCTAGTACAAGTAGATATGGACGAACCTAAGTGGGGGCTGAAGGGGCGCGGACCCCACTAGGTCCAAATTTTTTTTTTAATAGTTATTAGACATTTTATTTTTTAGTTAGGCCCTCCTTCCAAATTTGACCACCAACTATATTTGGATACCTACAATGCCTGAAACATATTGAAACCAGAAAGTAAGCTAGTGTTAAATATTAGCGTTGATGTATACCATGTTGAATATGCTAGAGTAAATGTGGAAGAGGAAATATAGAATAGGAACACAAGGGTTACGTGGATTAGCCTTATTGGCCTACATCTATGGAGAAAACCCTTAAGGGCTACATCTTTATTATGTAAGAGTGTAGGAAAAAGCCTGTATCATAATGAACCATAACATGAGTATATATAATAAGCTAAACCCTAGAATTCTAGTACAACTAGACAAGGACGGACCTAGGAAACGGACCAAATTTTATTTATTTATTTTAGTTATTAGACATTTTATTTTTTAGTTGGGCCCTCCTTCTAAAATTTTAGGTCTCCCTTCTTCTCAATAATCCTAGCTAGCATCACCAAAATAGCAACTATCCAACCCAAAAACTTAACAAAAACAATAAAAATATAGACAAAGTTTATTTACAAAATTAGTTGTAGTTTTAAGCTACAACCTTACTCAATAAAATAAACATTAATATATGTTTTAAAATTTTAACTATTGAATTTCATGTTCTTTATGCTTTTAATACAAATGTCAAATTCGTGTCAATTGGATATTATTTACTATATGATCTATAAACTTATATTTTATGCATAATATATATATATATATATATAGAGAGAGATATATAAGATAGAATTTCTACTTTAGCCTAATGTAAGTGTATATGTGTGTGAAACTCTTGGAGACTTGAACCCTGGCCCTTATCTCCTACACCCCACAAGCACTTATACTCATAGAGTGACTCTCGTACTAAGGGTGTGCAGTGGTAATCTAAGTGTATATGCCTCTTTTATGCATAATTTTAAACTACAAAAACTTGTAATTTAAACAATTTATTGATAACATAGCTATTAAATTTTAATTTTCTAGAAATTTTGCAAACATGGAGGATGTACCGCCCTTGTGCCCGAGCCTATTTGGGCCTGGAACTCTAACATGGAAATATGGCCCATGAGCTTAACTCCTCCCTGCTTGGGAGCCCACCATGAGCCCACACAAGCTACAGGCCCAAGTTTCGCCATCTTCCTCTTGCTCGGCAACGCTTTCCTGAGCATTGAAGAGCGTATGTTCATACACGCTGTCCCTCTTTGTTCGGCAA
The DNA here is from genome assembly GCF_002906115.3 of Quercus suber. Lineage (NCBI taxonomy): Eukaryota > Viridiplantae > Streptophyta > Magnoliopsida > Fagales > Fagaceae > Quercus > Quercus suber. Next base: position 1,142,247 of record NW_027069654.1, on the reverse strand, counting down.
TGTCGAAGGGAACGTCGTTTCCAAGAACATCCGTAAGAATGAAAACCAAGTTCCAAGGCCACTAACGCTGCACCCCACTCTCACCGAACCTCCCACTTATGATTAACGATATTGGACCGCCTGTTGCACTAAACCTAAAGATAATCATAGCATCTCCACTAAATTCGAGCTATAAATATGAGGAACAGAGGAACTTAAGGAGGTTGTTGAAATTTCAAAAAGAGAGAGGGAGGAAAAAGAGAAGAGTGATTCAGGCAGTGGAAAAGAAAAAAGTGATCTCATTGAGTCTCAATGCTGAGAACGACCCAGTGTAGGAAATCCAAGCCCACTACACAAATAAGTTATCGGCCCAAGTGAGTCCTAGCCTAGTGGTCTCACTTACGGTGTGCACAATTGGCGCCGTCTGTGGGAATCTTTTACAAAGCTGTGGTTTTGCCGAGACTCACGTGAGAGAATGTCCGGGAGACATTTTGGGAGTGATGCTGAAAGTGGTTCAATGGGATCTTCTCGGGGATCCTCCTGGCGAGAACGGTGGCAGAAAAGGCGTGAAGATAGGGATCACGAATGAGAGTAAAAGAGGTCTGGCCTTGGTGAAGGGTCGTTCCAAACACAATGAACAATATTTGTAGCATCAGGGCATAGATAGCACGATGAAAGAGACGAAGAGCTTGAATGGTTGCACAGGTTGGTGAGAGATCTGAAGTTGGAAGCAGAGAATCGGCACCGTAGAAGGGACCAAGACGACTGAGAAAGAACGTCCAATACCGAGGAGAATCGTCAAGAGACGGGATCCAATCAATCTAGATCAATCATCGCCAAGAACGATCCCATTCACGGGAATCTCGTCGGTGAAGGGAACATTCGCATTCGCAAGAGTCCCATCGCCGTCGAGACCGTTCGCGGTCACGGAAGTATACGAACCGAGGCTCGAATTCCCTAAAAGAGCGACGGCCCCATAATGTAGCCATGGATACGATGAGCCGTGCACTACAAAGAGTTGCAAGGTCACCGTTTTCAGCTGGCATCGAGCAGGCCCCAATGCCGGACAGGTTCGTGCGACCCCCGTTCAATTCTTACGATGGGAAAACTGACCCGGTAGAGCACATCAGTCACTATATCCAGATGATGTCCCTGCATACCCACAATGACACACTGATGTTTAAGGTTTTTCCCTCAAGTCTTGGCCCTACTGCTCTGAGATGGTTTAATGGGTTACGGAAGGGCTCCATTCACAACTTCGCCGAGTTGATATAGGAGTTCGGGATACTGTTTGTAACTTGTAGCCAGGTGCCACAACCGGTGGATGCATTGTTGTCCATGAAAATGAGGGTGAGGGAAACCCTTCGTAGCTATGCTAGCCGGTATTAGGAGCTTTATAACAAGATCGGCAGAGGGAATGAAAAGATTGCTGCAAGCACTTTCAGAATAAGGTTGCCCGAGGACTCCAGACTAAGGGAATCGTTGACTAAGAAACCCCCCGAGGACATGAGACAGCTGATGAGGCGCATCGAAGAATACAAACGTCTGGAAGACAATCGGCTGCAAAGCAAAGGGAAAGCGTCTGTGATAAATTCATCATCGGCAGAACATCTATCTGCCTAGGATCTGGGGGAATTTGAGGATTCAGGAACTAGAAGCACAGGTAAGGGAGGTGAATCTAAAGTTTAAGGAGCCAGTGCATAGGATTGTTGACAAGATTAAGCACGAATTGTACTTCAAATGGCCGAACAAGATGGGGGTAACCCGTCTAGGAGGAATCAAAATTTGTACTGCACTTACCATAAGGATAAAGGCCACAAAATCAAGCAATGTTGAGTGTTGAGGGATCATCTCGGGCAGTTGGCTAAGGCTGGGCATTTAAAGGAGTTTGTGACGGACACAGGGGACCGAGGAGCAGGGCAGGGCACCCCACAGAGAGGGAATCCCCTTCCACCCCTTCTTGGGATAATTAAGGTTATCCACGTTACCCCGAGGGGCCTCACTACAGCTGGGGGGAAAGATGTGTTAAGTGTAGTATCAGTAGAAGGAAGCTCGGGCGTGCCGCCGCCCGCAAAGAAGATAAAACCCACCCGAAAGCCGATCGCTTTCGACGATAGCGATCTGGAAGGAATGATTCAGTCGCATGATGACGCATTGATAGTCACGACTCGGGTAGGCGATTTCGTTGTGAAGAGAATAATGATAGACTAGGGAAGTGGGGCTAAGGTTATGTACCCAGACCTGTTCAGAGGGCTCGGGTTGAAGAATAAGGATCTTTCAAAGTATAGCACGCCCTTGGTTGGGTTCGACGGTAAAGTAGTGGTTCCCGAGGGGCAGATCTCTCTGTCCGTGAACATGGGAGGCAAGGAGGTAGTGGTAAAATTCATAGTAGTTGCTTTGTTCTCTCCATACATGGTAATACTAGGAAGGTCATGGATCCATGTTATGAGGGCTGTCTCGTCCACTCTACACGTAAAAGTCAAGTTTCCCACTGATTAAGGTATCACTGTGGTATGAGGAAGCCAACAGGCGGCCAGGCAATGCTTAGTCACCATGGTCAATTGGAAGAAAGAGCAAACCAACCAGACGGAGCATGCCGAGCAAAAATGCTCGTCACCGAGGATTCCTTTATAGTAATTACAAAATTCGCAAGAGGAGAAGGGGGCTGGGTGTGCCGAGAAGATGGTCAAGGTGAAGGTATTGCCAAATGAAGACAAGTACTTCCAGATAGGAGAAAGCATGAAGGACCAGGAAAAAGTAGAAATGTTGCTACTCTTAATACAAAATGTGGATGTGTTTGCATGGAGTCCATATAAAGTGTCCGGGGTAAATCTCAAGTTCATCGTCCATAAACTTAGAGTCGACCCCTCGTTCACTCCTAAGAAGCAGAGGTCGAGGAGATCGGCCTAAGAGCACGCCGAGGCGGTGAAAGCGGAAGTCTGAAGATTGAAGGATGCTAGGATGATAAGGGAAATCTTCTTCTCGGATTGGTTGGAAAATACTGTGGTGGTGAAGAAGAAGAACGGCAAATGGAGGGTTTGCGTGTACTTCACAAACCTAAATCGAGCATGCCCAAAAGACCTTTTTCCCGTGCCAAAGATTGATCAGTTGGTAGACGCCACGTATGGGCACCTAAGGATGAAATTACTGGATGCTTTTCAAGGGTATCTACCGATCGCCCTAGCACCCGAGGATTAAGAGAAAACGGCATTCATTTCCCCAGAGGCCAATTATCATTACACGGTGATGCCCTTCGGACTAAAGAACGCCAGAGCCACATACCAACGAATGATGACGAGAATGTTCCAAGAGAAGATAGGGCGTACAGTTGAAGTGTACATTGATGACATGTTAGTGAAGAGCAAGCAGGTAGAACGACATATGGAGGACCTTCAGGGGGTTTTCGAGGTTCTCCGATAGCATAGTTGCGCCTTAATACGGAGAAGTGGGCATTTGGTGTGAAGGCCAGAAAATTCCTGGGGTACCTGATACTAGGCGGGGAATTAAGGTCAACCCCGCCTAAATTAAAGTGGTGAAAAGACTAAAACCACCGAGCAATCCGAAAGAAGTGCAAGTGATGACCGGGATGCTAGCCACCCTTAATCAGTTCATCTCCAAATTCGTAGATCGTTGCCGACCATTCTACCAACTTCTAAAGAAATGGACTGGATTTCAGTGGAACGAAGAATGCGACAAAGCTTTTATGGATCTGAAGGATTATTTAGCGCAGGCACCCATGCTTACGGCACCAGAACCGGGTGAGGATTTATTCATGTGCCTGGCAGTCTCCAAGCTATGTGCCCGTTTGGTTGGGCTTTTAGAGCCCACTTTTACCATTTATGCGCATTTTATAAATGCTGAGACCGTTTTTTTGCGTTTGACTCAGCCCAAAACGCAACTTTTTGGAAAAAGTTGCGTTTTGTGCCAAGGCAAAAAATAATCCATGAACGCGCAACAATATGGAGCATCAGAGGTCCATAAGCAAAGGCAAACGCGCATATGTATCTGTTAGCTCTTGCTGTTCACCAAATTACCCTTGCAATATATATACCTCAGTTCTCACGCTTTCCCTTTTATTTCTCTCTTCTCTTCTCTTCTCTGCTCTGCCGTCAAGCACTGAGCTCTCTCACTCTCACGCTCATCTCTTCTCTGCCCTCTCCGTGGTAAGTCATCCATGAACCCGGTCTACCACCACAATCAACAAAATCAACAAAACCCATTTCAAACCCAACTCAAAATCAAACCCAAAATCCATAGAAAATCAACTCAAAATTAAACCATTAATTAAAAACCCATAACCCAAACCCAAAATCAAATAAAAATAAAAATACAAACCCAATGTTTCAATCATCTTCATCATCATCATCATCATCATCATCTTCTCTGGAGGAAGTGAAAGAGCAGCTTTCGAATTGTCAAAAAAAAAAAAAAAAAAAAAAAAAAAAAAAAAAAGGAGCTCAGCTGTGGAACAACGTTCTGGAGGAAAAGAGAAAGGGAAAAAGGAGAAAAGAAAAAGAGATGAAGAAAAAAGTGAAAGTGGAATGTTCTGGAGGCTAGGGAGTGGTAGGGAAAAGGGAAAAGAAGGAAAAAGAAAAAGAAAAAGAAAAAAGAGAAGGCTACGTGGGTGGTGGAGAAAAAAAGAGGGAAAAAAAAAGAAGAAAAAAAAAAAAAAGAAAGGGGAAATGTTATCACAATATTTGTATAATATTTTCACAATAAATTTTAAAAGGTAGGTTATTATTAGCTAATATTAGTGAGAAAAAAATAATTTTTTTAGAAAGAGAAAAATATAATTTTAATAGTACGTTAAAATTAAAATCTATATTAATTTTTATCACAAAATTTTTGCAATAAATTTTAAATGGTAGGTTATTATTAGCTAATATTGGTGAGAAAAAAATAATTTTTTTAGAAAGAGAAAAAATAATTTTAATAGTATGTTAAAATTAAAATCAGTATCAATTATCACAATAATTTTACAATATTTTCACAATAAATTTTAAGTGGTAGGTTATTATTAGCTAATATTGATGAGAAAAAATTAATTTTTTTAGAAAGAGAAAAATTGATTTAAGTATATGAAGTAGTTGATTTAAGTATGAAATAAACTCACATAAAAAAAAAAAAAAAAGTATGAAATAAACTTCCTTATATATACATTGTCCTTTTTGGTAATTTATCCCTTAAACTGCCACTTTTATAAGTGCTAGCCAAACACTCAGCTTTTTCAAAAAGCACTTTTTAACAGCTTTTACCAAACACTCAGTTTTTTGAAACTCCACTTTTTCATTATGCACTTTTACAAAAAGCTGAACCAAACTCACCCTTACTTTACTTACCCAAACACCAGATTGAGGGAGAGAGAGAGAATAAAAAGGCTTTAAAAATGACTTCAAAATTTAAACTTGCTAGTTGCTCAGTAAGTATTTAAAAGTGGTTGTAATTTTTTTTTTTTTTTTTTGCTAAAATTCAAAACACATCCTCTACGTTTTACCAAAATTCAATTTAATTCTTTGAAATTATTTTTGTTCATTTCAATTTTCTGACTTGCAAGTTTATTCAATTAAGGTTTAGACAAAATTTAGTTATAAAATTGGTTGTAACTTAAGGTTACAATTTTACTCAATATCTTTTTATTAGAGTTGAATTTTGACAAATTTACCATTGGATTACATTTTCTTCTTATATCCTCTATACTTGCAAAATTTCAAAAAAATTAAAAATCAATAGCTATATTATCAATAAATTGTTTAAATTGCAAGTTTGTGTAATTTAAAATTATGCATAAAATATAAGCTTATAAATCATATTGTAAATAACATCGATTAACAGAAAATTTGACATGTATGTTAAGAGCATAAAGAATATGCAATCCAATGATTAGATTTTCAAAATATTTAGTAATGTTAATTATTTTAAATGAAGTTTTAACCTCAAGTTACAACTAATTTTGTAGCTAAATTTTGTCCTTAAAGTTTTTCCATCAATTTTTGTTATCAGTTATGGTTTATTTTTCAATTTTTAAAATTTTTCTGCAAAAATTTAATTAATGATTGAAAAGTATTTTTCAGGTTTTTTTTTTTTCAAAAAAATTTAACAAAAATTATAGAAAAATCTTAATTGAATAATTTGAAATTTAGAGAACTGAAATGAATGAAAGCAAAATTAAAAAACTGAAATTAATTCTGAAAAAAAAACTTAGAGGGTGAGTTTTATATTTTAATTTTTATTTATTTATTTATATACATCTATATAAAAAATGACCGATAAGGTGCTTGTATTTGACAAAACGACATAGGAAAGGCTCAAACGGCAGCTTCTCTTTACAGAGCTTAAATTACTTCGTTGCTTTGCATGTGTGAGCTAATTTTATTCTGAAAGATTAATTTTTAGTGGCTCTGATAGTTTTGGTAGCAAAAGATTGATTTGGCAAGTCAGATCAGTTAGGGACAACAAAATCTGTTTTTTTTTTTTTTTTTTTCTACAATCAGTTACGTAAGAACAACTCTTGCTTGCTTTGTATAGCAAGTGTAAATCATGACTGGTGGTGGCTGTGAAGTTTGAACTGAAGATTGAGGTACCAATGGGTGCACATGTATTGTTTGTGAAAATGTCTGAATGAGTTTTTATTTTATGTATTTTTGTTCTATTTTCGCGATTTCTCTTGGGCTTGCATGTTTTTTCTTTTCCTTTTGGTTTTGCAGTTAAAAGAGCTAAACTTTAGGAAAGAGTAATATGACCAATTGTGTTCCTTTGGTCGTCTACCCAACATAACCTTCAAACTTTCCTTTGTTTTGGATTGCTTATATGATGTTTGGTTGATTCAATATTAAAATAGACTTATAATTTGTTGTGCTGCGAGAATTGATTTTGTATTACTGATTTCAATCTCAATTTTCATGGATGAGTGAATTCAAAATAATTAATAGTTTCTAATGATGATGCGTGTAACTAATGAATCCAAGTGCCATACCTAGAGGGTCAGTATATTTGCTTGAATTTAGAACTAATATACTTGACTTTGATCATTGCTATAAATAATGAGATAAAACTAATGTTAGTCTATCACTCTTATCAGATTCAGATAAAAGAAAACCTTCTCTCACAGTTTCTTAGAAATGGATTTCTATTCCCCAACTATGTAAGCCTCTCTCTCTCTCTCTATCCCTTCTATGTTTTTGTCAAGTTGCAATTTTGAACAAAGTAATTTGGTTTTCTTGCAGTGTGGTTTGCTCTTCAAGCTTCTTCATACACTTGGCTTCGAATTCTAGCTTTTCCACTAGACCTTTCTTTCCTCCTGAAACAAAATGCTTCTCAAAAAGGTTCCACATGGCATGCTCTACATCTACTTCTCCTTCTGGTATGCTTTCTTTGCTTTTCTTTCTCTACTATATATATCTGTGTGTATATTTTAGGTTATGGTACTCTGCCTGATAATGCGTAATTCTAATTCTGCATTTTTGTTTGTTTCAATTGGTGCACATGTTATAGTATGCAATGGGTTTTGATGGGCACACAAAAATTAAATTAGTAATGCCCACAATCCCAAGTTACATTTTTCTATTACTTGTTTGGAAATGTATATTATATATGAGGCTTTTTGTGTTTTGTCATTTAAATTGATAAACTTCTATTTATTTCAAAAGCTTAAGCTATTAGGAAAATGTAAATTTAATTATTTAACCATTATTTAAACACAATAACACTCTCCTCAGGTGTAGGGGATATGTGGGATTATTATCATTTGTTTAATTTATAATTGGAGGTCGAGTGGAGATAGGATATAAACGCAAAGCTACTTGCTACACCAGATACTTGCTATACCATAATAAATTACTAGTTGTCCCAAACGCTTTAGCTATTAGAAAATGATGAGTTTAATAATTTAACCTTTATTCTAACAAGAATATTGCTAAACACATGGGCGATGTTGTCTTGGGTACCCGACAATGGCACACTTGTTCCCCACATGGTGGAAAGCAAGATGATAAGTAGGATAAATTAGAGTGCAAAGCAACTCAATATTGATACATGCCTTTTTTAGCAGCAAGTTTATGGATTCAGATAACATTTATGAAATTTGATCAAAAGTCAAAATTTGAAAATATATCCAATCAAACTAAATGTATGTAGCTTCTTCCCTCTTACTGAGCTACCAACAACATTATGATTTTGAGTCCATCCCTTCAAAGGATGTCACAAATCAGAATAACTTAATCTTAGTACTACCCACCTAGCCACTCACACCCAGGAGCAGAAAAACTGGTTCATAACTCTTTCTATATAGTTCTAACTCACTTTTTAGAGAAGATGGGTGTATCCAAGTACTAGAAAAATTTGTAGAAACACAGCAGCTGGAGTAGCCCATAACCCAGTAGTTAGTCGACTTTTTCCATTTCAGGATGAATTTTGGAACTGAATCTAGGCCTTTTGATCTATTCCTGTGTCTGATAGTCTTCGACTTCACCTTATTAACCTTCTCCAAATAAACCTACTGCTTTTCTGGTTCATTCTTCAGGATCAATAGCAGGTCCAGATGCTGAGGCCTTTTTCTGTGCTTTCTTTTCATGCTCCTTTAGCTGATTCTCAGCTTCCTTTTGAGCTCTTATAGCTGCTTTGGCTGCAGTTTTCTCTTGCAAATTCTTTTTCCTATCCTACATTCCCCTCGTCACGTTGTTTTCAGAGTAGCTAAATGCTGTGCACGGCGCACAGGAAGACAATTTGGGATTATGGGGGGCATGAACTAAAATTTGCTCATTTTTTTAGTGAAGCAATGGCTAGCGATGCACGCTTAGTCATGAACGTGGTGGTTGACAAGTGTAAGGGGGTGTTTGATGGACTGGAGTCATTTGTTGACATTGGAGGCGGCACAGGAACAGTGGCCAAGGCAATTGCCGATACATTCCCAGATATAGAGTGCATTGTACTTGATCTCCCACACGTAGTTGCTGGCTTTCAAGGGAGTAAGAACTTGAAATATGTTGGAGGGGACATGTTTGAGGCAATTCCTCCTGCAGATGCTGTTTTTATGAAGGTTTAATATATCTTAATTTGTGCTGTTTTCACCCGTACTTGAATGGTCGTGTATAAATAAACTAATTGTATCAAAAGGTTCTAGAGAATGCTTGAGTGAGAGAGAGAATGCTTGAGTGAAAACAAAACTTATTTGATTAGAATAAATTGAATTAAACTAATTTACATTGATGCTCTGTTATAGACACGGTTACAGAGCAAGCAACAATCAAAACTAATCTAACCAACTTCTAACAAACTAACCAATTCTGGTATGAAAACTGTACAGCACTAAATACTCTCACGTGTCAATCACTTATGCAAAGCACTGTCGTTTTCCTTTAATTTCCCTTTCTTCTTTTGCTTATAAACCTTGTCGTTTTGGTCATCTTCTTTCTTCATTTCTGTATTACTCTGTTTCATTCTTTCTTTCATAGTAACATATTCAACACTCCCCCTCAAGTCATGATTTATAGAATAATTGGCTTGATCATTTGAAGTCTTCAGAGTTGGGGAGAAAATATCAATTAAACCCAAACAGTTCATCAACCTGCTAAACGTTGAAAGTCCCAAAGCTTTGGTGAAGATATCTGCTGTTTGAAACTGGCTTGAAACGTGAAAAGTTTTAATCACACCCTCTGTTATCTTGTCCCTGACCAAATGGCAGTCAACCTCTATATGTTTTGTTCGCTCGTGGAAGACAGGATTGGCTGCTATGTGTAATGCAGCCTGGTTGTCACAAAAAAGCTGAGCACTACATGGATGATCAACTCTTAAATCGCGTAGCAATTGAAAAACCCACACAACTTCACAAGTTGTTATAGCCATTGACCTGTACTCTGCCTCTGCTGAAGATCTAGAGACAGTACATTACTTTTTAGACCTCCATGAGATTAAGAAATCTCCTAAGAACACACTGTAACCCGTAATTGATCTTCTGGTATCAGGGCAGCCTGCCCAATCAGCATTGCAGAAAGCTTTTACTTGCATTTTGGAGTTGTTGGAGAAGAATAGACCTCTACCTGGAGTACCCTTCAGATATTGCAGCACCCTATTAACTGCTAACATGTGAGGCTCTCTTGGTTCAGCTAAAAACTGACTCAACCTATGTACTGCATAGGTGATGTCAGGTTTGGTTAAGGTGAGATAAAGCAACCTTCCTATCAACTTCCTATACTGACTTGCATCTGGAAGTAGCTTTCCCACATCTTTTGAAAGGTGCAAATTTTGTTCCATTGGAGTTCTAAGTGGTTTGGACCTCAAGAACCCTGTATCTTGCAGAATTTCCAAACAATACTTCCTTTGATTCATGCTTATACTCTTATCACTTCTTGCAACCTCAAGACCCAGAAAATACTTCAAGGAACCTAAGTCTTTCAAGCCAAACTTAGTGTCAAGCAAATGCTTCAAGTCAGCAATGCAGCTAGGATCATTACCAGTGAGCAAAATGTCATCCACATACACTAATAGGGCAGTAAAAGAAGTACCTTTAGTGTATGTAAAAAGGGAATAATCTGCCTTGGATTGGACAAATCCAAAATTCAACAAAGTGTAAGAAAATTTTGCAAACCATTGCCGTGAGGCTTGTTTCAATCCATAGAGACTCTTGTTTAGTTTGCAAACCAAAGGACCACAATTAGAGGAAGAAGTACACTCCCCCTTG
>NW_027069654.1:1037517-1124139 GCF_002906115.3 Quercus suber | reverse complement strand
CTAGGGGTGTCCAGTGACCCGGATCAACCGACCCGCCCGACCGAACCCGCCCGAACCGAAGGTCCACGGGCGGCTCCGAATTCATCCTACGGTCGGTCACGGTTTAACAAATAAAAACCCGAATAATTCGGTTCGGATTCGGATTTCAAAATATTTCACCCGAAAAACCCGACCCGACCGAATTATTTATAAATAAAAAAATATTTTACCGATTTGACTACAGCCCATCCCACTACTCAGTAATGGCCAGCCAAGACTGAACCCACACACCTTCCCAACATTAATATCAGCCGTTCATCTCAAATTAAATTTTAAAATGATGGTGTGGATGAGAGCAAAACTGACTAACTGAGCAAGACATGACCGGTAACAGTGCACAATAACCCATTCGAAATCAACGGTTATAATCTAAGATGAAAAGGCAATCTAACGGTGGGAATTAATTGGGAGAGATCTGATATTCTCACTTCCTTTCACAATCTAAGATGAAAAGGCAATCTAACGGTGGAATTAATTGGGAGAGATCTGAATATCTCTCACTTCCTTTCACGGGGTCTCATACCTACTCTCCTCATTCTTCACTTTTCACTTCAGACTCTCAGAGACAGAGTTGAGGCCGAAGGCATGGACTCATGGCGTCCCATTCACGCCCCTCCCCTTTTCACTCTCCTCACCTATTCATTCTTCACTTCTTCGGGTCTAGACTCTCAGTTCTTTGCCTGGCCTCTCAAACTCCTCAAACTCTCACAATCCCACACTCTATAAAATATAAAGACTCTGACGTTTCTCCAAATCCAAAGAACAAACCCTAGCCGCCTCCAATGCCGTTACCCACTCCCCTCTCCGCCTCCAAAGCCTAGCGCCGCCGCCGTTGTCCACTCCTCTCTTCATAGCTACCACCGTGTTTAGTCCTCACCCAGCCACTGTGTACTCTTCACTGATTCAGTAAGGGTATTTTTCTTTGTTTCTCATCATTCTCTTTTGTTAGTCTCGTTGGGTTTCAATTTTATGGAAATCAAATGTTAAAATCAAATAATCCAAAGATTCATACTATGAAACCCTAACTAAAAAAAAAACTTAGAAACCCTAACTATTATACTTTAATTCTTTGTTCTTTCTTTAATCAATTTTGATCCTGTTTTATACAGGATTGAAAGAGTATCATTATATGCCTCAACCCTCAAGTTTGAAACCGGTTTTCTTTTAAGGTATGGTTTTTATTTTCCTTTGTGTTTAGTAAAAAAAAAAAAAAAACTTAGAACCCTAACTGTTATACTTTAATTCGGTTGTTCTTTTCTTTAATCAATTTTTGATCCTGTTTAATTTTATACAGGATTGAAAGAGTATCATTTATCTGCCTCAAGTTTGAAACCCGGTTTTCTTTAAGGTATGGTTTTTATTGTTCCTTTGTGTTTAGTAAAAAAAAAAAATATGTAGTCACTCAGAGTCATGATCACTTAAAGGAAATATGTAGTCACTCATACTATGAAACCTGTAAAAATAATGAAAATTGTTGTAACATTAGCCTTACTCGAAAAGGATTAAGGAAGAAATAGTTGGTGTGGGAATGTGTGAGTTTGCATTTCAAGGTGTGTTTTTTATTTCTATCTTTTTGTCTTTGTGGTAAACTGGTAAAGATGCCACAATCATATCCCCTCTATGAAAGTGCCGCATGGGATGGGGAGAGAGTACAAATTAGAAATTTCCCTTACTCTAATACATGTCTTGGCAGTTGGCGTGGAGTGCGAGTTGCACATGGAGACTGGACACTACTGCCTGCCTCTCTCTCTCTGTTTGCCAACATAAAAAAGCATCGGTAGTTGCAGCTGTCTCCAAATATTTCTTATCATCATCATTATCATCATCTCCTTCTTCTTTTAATCCTATTTTTATACAATAATACTGTAGCCTAATTTCTTTTTGTCTAGCTTCGAGGAAAAGAAAGTATATATACAGTAACTTACGTGCGCATGTAAGGAGGTCAACTGAATAACACCAATTTTCATTTCTTTCCTGGATAGTGTTTCGGAAAATTGGTGTTATTCAGTTGAACTCCTTACAGTGTTTCTTCACGGGAAACACTGTTTTCTGTGAAGAAATAATTTTATGTCAATAAAGTTAACTTTTTGTTAGATTTTTGTCAAATTTTATAGGATGTAAAGCCAATAAAGTCGCTTAGAGAGTTTCTCAAAAAAAAAAAAAAAGTCGCTTAGAGCATTCTCATTAAGAGTTCTAAAAAATTTAGCATTTAGCATCTTAAAAACTTACTTTATTGATTTTAACACTTCATTTTACAATTCATCATACATCAAAAGTTTTATTTTTTTACCACTTCATTTAAAATAATATATACAATACTTTAAAATAATATGAAAACAACCTCCACAAAATCCAATTGCAACCGTCACAGCCATCTCTGCCACAGCACTGCCAGCATCAACCTCCACTGTGGTAACCAAAATCCACCACACGAAGAAAAAAAAAAAGGCCCAGCCACTACCTTCCTCTTCCAAATCACAAATCAACCACCATCACAATCACAAAACCCAAATTGGCAAGAAGAAAGAAGACAATCACAAAACTCAGATCGGTGAGAAGAAAGAAGAGAAATAGAGAGGCTAACCCATCACGTCGGTAAGCAAAACAAACATACACACACAAACCCACCATGGCAAACCTCCACAAAAGCAAACCCATCACGCCGATCCACTACACCACGACCCACTACGACCTAGACCCACAATCTAGAGACCCACGCTGATCACAATCCTAAGTCACAAATCCATAACCCGGAAACCCATGCCCACATCGATCATAGTCATAAATCACAAACCCACAACCCAGAGACCCATGCCCACGCCGATCACAAACCCACAACCAGACCCACGCCGATCACAATTCGAAATCACAAATTTACAACACACAAAATAAAATCACCCCACCGTCAAGCTCTACCTCCATATCGGGGGCAACACTCCGAAGGCGTTTGGGCTTTGAAGTTCCTGACTGACGAACCTTAGAGGGGAGGAGCTCAAGCCATGAACCTGAGAGAAACAAAGAAGCTATGGGAAAGAAAGAAGAGAAAAGTGAGAGAGGAGAGAGAAGAAAGAAGGGAAAAATAAAAAACAAATACACGCACACAGTTACTGTTGGAATAAAAAAATAATATTTGGTTTAAGATTTGTGCTACAGTGAGGTTGTATTAATACAATCTCACTGTAGCAGTGTCTCAAAATTTTTGAGATTTGAAACGTTTGATGGAGATGGTTTTTTGGGGTTTAGATGCTAAAAAATAGTATTTATAGCATATGAGAGCTTTAGAATGCTCTTATCATTTCAATACTATTTTTAGTCATTTTATCAATATATACAGTAACTTACATGTGCATTTATGGAGGTCGACTAAGTGTGGGTTTGGATAGGAAGGTTAGTTGCAGTGCGTTTTCCAGCTTCGCGTTTTTTTTTTTTGCCGCACTTGTTGACTTTGGGGGACAAAATTCATTGTGCGTGTACTGTGCGTGCACTGTTCACGCAATATTTAATATTAAAAATGAGTCCCACAACACTATTCACATATTTAAAAATTATTTTGCTACAGTGTTTTCAGCAACAATCAGTTTTTATCAACTTTCAGCAACAATAAGTGCTATCCAAACAGACCCTAAATAACACAAATTTCCATTTCTTTTATGGGTAGTGTTATCTGTTAAGAAAAAACTTTACATTAATAAAGTCACTCTTTTGTTAGATTTTTTACTAATTTTATAAGATGTAGAGCCAATAAAGTCACTTATCATTTCAATACTATTTTTAGTCATTTTATTAATTTATACCAAATTTTTATTAAATAAATTCCATAATAAATCATCCTTAATGGACATTCTGTTAACATTTTTTTTTTCTTGGTCCAAACGTGGGATAGTATTTGTGGGGTCCGTGGGCCTGATAGCCTCAGCCCTTCATATAGCAGGCCCAAGGCCCATGCCGAGGAGCGCAAGCTATTTCTGAGGAGAAAGGGGGGAAGCCTATTCTCTTGAATCCACGCCGAGGACACCTTGTCCTCGGCCTGACAAGAGTGATTTCGGGGAGTGGCTAACCCCAAGGTAAGCTGTCACTCTCGCATTTAATGCACTCAACTAACCCCCCTGGCCGCATTAATGGAGAGGTAACCCCTTGGCAGGATAACGTTGGTCAGAGTGAGCCACTTGAGTATCGATAAAGCTTCTGATNGCCTGACAAGATTGATTCCGGGGAGTGGCTAACCCCAGGTAAGCTGTCACTCTCGCATTTAATGCACTCAACTAACCCCCCTGGCCGCATTAATGGAGAGGTAACCCCTTGGCAGGATAACGTTGGTCAGAGTGAGCCACTTGAGTATTGATAAAGCTTCTGATGGGATGGACGACTAGAAAAAAAGGCGAATAGACAATCAACAGATGGAAGCAAAAGATAGGAAGATTAAAACTATAAAAGAAGAGCAGGTTAAGCCAAGAAGGGAAAAGGGAGAAAAAAAGGCCTCCTCGGCCACAGGCCGAGGAGCATTCCCTCATTTGTAAGAAAATACTTAGCCATTTTTAAAGAAAGTTTGGGCATGGTGATCAACGGCCAGCACCTAAGCCTTTCAGCCCACTCTCTATAAATGTATTGTCTGGGCTTGTTGGGCTGAAAACCCAACACTCAATTCAAATTGAGTCCTACAATTGGCGCCGTCTGTGGGAAGGATTAGGGTGCTGGCCGGTGCACCAGGTAAACGTTCCAAGTTATAAGTATTTGTTTTACAGTAGATTGAGTAAGATAAGGTTCTAAGTTCTAAGTGTTTGTTTTACGGTAGATTGAAAAGATAAGGTTCTAAGTTCTAAGTGTTTGTTTTACGGTAGATTGAAAAGATAAGGTTCTAAGTTCTAAGTGTTTGTTTTACGGTAGATTGAAAAAGATAACGTTCCAAGTTATAAGTATTTGTTTCACAGCAGATTGAATAAGATAAGAGTTCTAAATTTTAAGTATTTATTGTAAAAAAAAAAAAAAAAAAACAACAACAACGAAAGAGAAAAACAAAAGATCTTGATATTATTAATTCAAACGTAGAAAAATTACATATTACAATCAGAGGCTCAGTAGGCCTGTGTTACAAGCAAATTTAAGCATAGATGCTTCCTAGCTATTCCTACAAATCAGAGGGCCCAGGTGAAGCCGCCCAAGGGAGAACTAGCCGGAGGAAGTGTCAACTCGTGCTTTATTTGGCACCAAGAGAATGGGAGAGCTTGACACAAGGTGGAGGAGGTGAAGGACAATCATGCCCTCAGGCCCCCAACCATTCCCTCCTCGGCTGGGCAGAGCTGGAACAGAGAGAGGAGCGGACGCAGGGGCTCGGGACCCTCCCCCGTGATGTTCCGTCGATTCTCTCCATTCCGCTCGAGTGTGCCATTGGGACGGCAACACTCGAGCACCGCCCATGAGGTGAATTCATGCGCCTTCCTCGTCGGGGTGTGCTCCGAGGAAAGACGTGAGGTTCTTTAACAACACCCCTCTGGGATACCTCGGAGGGCAGGATTACGCCTAGACTCTGCCGCACCGAAAGCCCAGTGGGGCTGCGGCCATACCGGTTCTTTTCAGTCCCGGCAACAATTCCGGCGGGGTTGTTAAAAGGCATGTGAAGTTGGAAGGAGATGTTTTGCTCTGGTTGCGTTGAGAGATTCATGGGTTGTGGGGTAACCATCTACTTACTTTATATAGGGGATAGAAGTTTGGTGAGAATTAATTCATGCAGAATTCGAGAAGGGTATTATCAGCTGGATCAGTAATGAAGTCCCCAATTTCCAAGGAGGTCACGGACGGTTGGACTCGTGTCAATTTACGAGGGCATTAATGAAGGCGCGTTTCGTGCACCGGAGCGTCAAGGCGGAATACGAACAGGCAAAGGCGCTTCATAAATGAAAAAGATGGGGCCTCGAGTTAGAGATGAGATCAATGCCACATGTAAAGATCCTAATCTGACGTAAAAGAGTAATCATCTCCAATTAAAGCGATCTGAGGCAAATCCCTAATTACGAAAAATTGAAATACAGAAAGAATTGAAGTGGTAGACAGAACCAAGGTATCGCATGGTCCCGGACCCCAAACCTATGGTAAAACTACGCATACCATTATGTCTCATTATTAGAAAATTGAAGTGGCGAGGACAAGGTGTCCTCGGCGTGGATTCAAGAGAATAGGCTTCCCCCCTTTCTCCTCAGAAATAGCTTGCTCTCCTCGGCATGGGCCTTGGGCCTGCTATATGAAGGACTGAGGCTATCAGGCCCACGGACCCCACAATAACAATTATGAATTATCTTATGAAACGATTATGAATTACTTTACCATAACGCCAAGATGCATGTATCATTTTTACTTTTTCAACTAATAAAAGATGAAAAGTTACTGAAAGGAAAATTATGTCTTAGATCCTACTGCCTTTCAAAAGTAGACAGAATAATAGAATATGAATATGGTTGATAAATTCACTCATTTCCTTCATGCTTGGATTCCTCATAGTATTAAAGTCATGTGTTGGTCTAAAACATTCATTAGAATATACTTCCAGTGAATGTATATTATATTTGCTAAATTAAGATTAAATATTAGTATATATTATAAAATATGAGGCTTCCCCTTCACCAGAATTGCTTTATGGCCTGTCACGTTTCTGCTAATGAGTAAATTATTTTGATATGCTTTTGGAATTTGGACTTTGGACTTCGGTGCATGCATGCACTACCTATAAATATATATTTTTTTAGAAACAGTACCTAGAAATTATTGTAATTAAATGAAATTATGAATGGTTTGTTTCTAATAAATAAAGCGGCTGAGTGCAGAATAGGTCATGCAAGTTCTTGCGGCTATGACAACTGCATACCTTTGATGTGATGGTCACTTCACAAGTATAATTACTTTTTGGGTGAAGGGAGTAAGAGCCGGGGTTCAAGTCTTTAGGAGAGAGCTTCACATGCATATACACTTAGGAATGGCAATAGGGCAAGGCGGTGATGAAAGATGAGGTCTTTGTCTCCGCTCCACATGGTTTTGTCTTGCCCCATCCCCGCCCCACCTCACATGATGAGGAAAACTTTCTCAATCCATCCCCGCCCCTTAGGGCCCCACGTAGCCCTGCCCTATCCCGTAAAACTCTACTTTTTGTTAATTTGCCTTACAATTAGTACAATTTTTTTTAATGAAAATTATTTCATTAATAAAAAATATACTTGAAATTAAAACTAAATTTATCCCATCAAATTAAATCAATTTTTAGAAAAAAATTTGAATAATATATCCAAGCATTTAACAAGACAATCACAAAATATATATATATATATATACCTCTCTCTCTCTCTCTCATAGTATAACGCATAACAAAATAAAGGCAGAGAACCACATTAGGTAGAATAAAACAAACTAATATTGATATATTTGTTTAAATAATAGTGTTTTAGGGTACGAAAATTTTACAATTATAATCCTTAGCAACGCAAGTAAGGTGGGGAAGGGAGGGGCGGGGCGAGGTGGGTCTAAAAAGTCTAAACTCATCCCCGCCCCGCCCCGCCCTGTGGTGTGGAGCTAAAATCTTGCCCCATCCCTGCCCCACCACCTTTGCGGGGTGGGATAAAATTGTAATCGCTATATATACTTAGATTAGATTAGAGTAAAAATTCTATCTTGAAAAAAAAAAAAAAAAAAAAAAAAAAAATATAATAGCCAATAGGTCTAGATTAACCATTTGCTACTAAGAGAAGGAAAATGATGCTACTTAGAACGTACCCTTTTTATTTTTTGTCCCGGCCATTCAAAGAAAAAAAAAATTGCTTTCTTTTTCATTTTCTTTTGTTTTACTTTTTTTTTTTTTTTTTAGTCAAATGACTAATAAAATTAAATAAAGGAGGTGTTCTACTTGATTGAGACATATTGGGCAGCCGGCAAATGATTTGCAACTTCCAAAAGGAAAATGGTTTATTTTCAAGTCCTTCTGTTGTACCTTATAATTTTTTTCCCCCTTTTAATATAAGAAATGAACCTATTAGCTATTACTACCCATACTCCCTCCCCTTTTAAGTACCTTTTTTTTTTTTTTTTGGTTAAAAGGGAAAATATTAAGCATTAGCTAGCTAAAAAAGGCGAAGTATTGGCTGAAAACCTTAGAGATATAGACCAGAAGCATCTGAGTTAAGCATTACATAAAAACTATCATTAGGGGGAAGCTCTAAAACAAAAATCCTCTGAGAGGTAGTATCCACCCTTAGCAAGTGAGTCTGCACAACGGTTGGCCTCCTGAAAAGCATGACTAACTCTAACCTATTGGAACCGGTTCAAGAGGAATCTGCAATCATTCAACAAGGAAGCGTATGGGCTGTTAGATGACTTCCTAGATAAAACAAGATCAACAACAACTTTTGCATCAAGTTCTACAAGAAGTTGGGTGATTCCAAGTTGAGAAGCAAGAATAAGACCATCCCTTAGAGCCCAAAACTCAGTAGTGATGTTAGTGGCCACTCCAATATTTCTCATATGGCCCTTGACCCAATTCCCTTGACAATCACATATCAAACCTCCCCCTCCAGCATTGTGGTGGTTTATGCTAGCAAACCAGAATGACCCTTTGATGTTAGAGTTTCTACCCTTTCCCTATACAGAAGAAAAACTCTTTAGCTTGATGGATGCATGAGGAAGAGATCCTCGAGTCACAAGGAATATTCTCAAAGGAAACTCGGTTTCGGTGTCTCCACAAAGTCCAAAGAGCAAATGGAAATAAATACCCCCACGGAATGCCATTAGCTGATATGAAATCTTTAGCTAGGCAATTAGTTTTCAACCACTCCGAGAGGTCAAGTTGAAGAAAGTTCCCCATGGCTGGGGAGTTTCAATCTTCCTCCAAAAATCCCTCTTAAGGGGTAGTCCCTTAAGAGATGTAGAATAGATTCTTCATGGACCTGACAAATGGAGCAAGCCACATTGCACTGAATACCTCTTACAGCAAGGATTTTTCCTAACAGGGATGCTGTTATGAAGACCAAGCCAAATGAAATGAATGATTTTTGGGAGTGAATCAAGTTTCCAACCCAGCTACTCGTGAAGGCCTGGCCATCAGTATCTGCTAGGCCAGCCAAGAGTGATATTTTGAAATAAATACTTAAGGTAGAGATCACCTTTTCTCATTTGGTATTATTATTTGATGTTAGAGTTATTATTTGATGTTAGAGATATATTAGACATATTAGCCAAATGTAACCGACTCAAGTTCACCCTTACCTGTACTAGTTGCCTAGGATTTAGTTGCCTATATATATTCATGTTATGGTTCATTGTAACATAGGTTATTGTACTATACTCTTACATAATAAAGATGTAGCCCTTAAGGGATTACTTCGTGGACGTAGGCCAACAAGACTAAACTTCGTAACCCACGTGTTTGTTCTCAGTGTTCCTATCTTATGCTTCTCCTTTCACATCCATTCTAACGTATACAACATGATATAACACATAGAGTGACTAATATATTTAATATCGTATCAAAGCCAAACTTCATTTTTGGCATCAAACAAAAAATTTCTACGCAGCAAAGAAATTTCCCACGTGCACAACAACACAGATCAACCCTCCATCATAGCTGCTTGCCTTGCTACCTCTCGGATCTGAACTCCACAGAATCATGCAACCACCATCGCTCACACCCGTGTCTAAGTGTGTGTTTGGATACCAATGAAAAATTAAAATTATTTTACTATTCAGTTTAGTTTTACTACTATTCATGAGCCCTACTGCACTTTTTGGTACTATTCATGTGTCCCATTGTACTGTTTCAACTTTTACTTTTATCTACAGTACTTTCAGTAATAAGTTTTCAGTTTTAGCAAAATAAATGGTATCCAAACAAACCCTAAGATCCACAAGCCAAGCAAGTCATACCCCTCCAATCACAAATTTGTTCAAATCGAGGCTTTACTTGATGAAACCAACCACACAAACGTGCTCAACGACCTACTACAACCAAAACTCAGGAAATCTATCCCTATCAGTAGTTGCACGCACCTCCACGCGTGGACATAGGTTTCGGCCCTCCTCACACACACCGCCAAGGATTCTTAACTCTTTGATCAGATTCTAGTCACACGCATCGCCATGTAGAGCTTGTTGTCCGCCGATCTACGAAACCCGAGAATCTGACCCTCTTCCAATGAAACACGTGCCTCTACGCTCTAACCACCGGTTACATGTGCCTCTTGGTCTCACACATGCCATACGCGCTAGAAGATTTTTGTTGATGTCTTCATGACATCATTCAATGACATCACTCAGTCCATGTTAGCAACCACACAAGCCCTAGAACATGTCAGCGACACATCATCAGATGACATCAGTAATATTGTAACCCGATTCGTGACCCGAACCGAAATTGACCCAGAAACTCAAATCCGACCCAGATCCCACTGACCGATGCACTATTGCCTAATCATTGACTTTGACTGTCCATTGACCGTTGACTTTGACTTTATGCGTTGACCACTAACCAAAAGTCAAAATTTTCGAAATTGCCTATTTTGCTTAGATTTTTACGTAGATTCCTATTTTGGACTCTGTTTCTTCATTTGAAACTTCGAAATTGATCAATTGGCACATTCTTCATCGTGGTTTCTTCAAAGGCATTATTTAAGGCATCTTTAAGGGATCATCTCATACTTATCCAACCTCAAATTTTCATCAAGCTTCTGCCTTGAGTTTGAGGAATGGTGTTAGAGATATATTAGTNAAAAAAAAAAAAAAAAAAAAAAAAACCTTGCGGCTACGAGGGTTGCTCTTTACTTTGACCAGTTGGGACCGGAGAAGAGGCGGGGCGCTTCTGTTCATGCTTGATTGGTGAAGAACTAAAGATGTATAATAGCCAATAGGTCTAGATTAACCATTTGCTACTAAGAGAAGGAAAATGATGCTACTTAGAACGTACCCTTTTTATTTTTTGTCCCGGCCATTCAAAGAAAAAAAAAATTGCTTTCTTTTTCATTTTCTTTTTTTTACTTTTTTTTTAGTCAAATGACTAATAAAATTAAATAAAGGAGGTTTCTATTGATTGAGACATATTGGGAGCAAATGATTTGCAACTTCCAAAAGGAAAATGGTTTATTTTCAAGTCCTCTTTGTACCTTATAATTTTTTTCTTTTAATATAAGAAATGACCTATTAGGCTATTACTACCCTACTCCCTCCCCCTTTTAAGTACCTTTTTTTTTTTTTTTTGGTTAAAAGGGAAAATATTAAGCATTAGCTAGCTAAAAAAGGCGAAGTATTGGCTGAAAACCTTAGAGATATAGACCAGAAGCATCTGAGTTAAGCATTACATAAAAACTATCATTAGGGGGAAGCTCTAAAACAAAAATCCTCTGAGAGGTAGTATCCACCCTTAGCAAGTGAGTCTGCACAACGGTTGGCCTCCTGAAAAGCATGACTAACTCTAACCTATTGGAACCGGTTCAAGAGGAATCTGCAATCATTCAACAAGGAAGCGTATGGGCTGTTAGATGACTTCCTAGATAAAACAAGATCAACAACAACTTTTGCATCAAGTTCTACAAGAAGTTGGGTGATTCCAAGTTGAGAAGCAAGAATAAGACCATCCCTTAGAGCCCAAAACTCAGTAGTGATGTTAGTGGCCACTCCAATATTTCTCATATGGCCCTTGACCCAATTCCCTTGACAATCACATATCAAACCTCCCCCTCCAGCATTGTGGTGGTTTATGCTAGCAAACCAGAATGACCCTTTGATGTTAGAGTTTCTACCCTTTCCCTATACAGAAGAAAAACTCTTTAGCTTGATGGATGCATGAGGAAGAGATCCTCGAGTCACAAGGAATATTCTCAAAGGAAACTCGGTTTGGTGTCTCCACAAAGTCCAAAGAGCAAATGGAAATAAATACCCCCACGGAATGCCATTAGCTGATATGAAATCTTTAGCTAGGCAATTAGTTTTCAACCACTCCGAGAGGTCAAGTTGAAGAAAGTTCCCCATGGCTGGGGAGTTTCAATCTTCCTCCAAAAATCCCTCTTAAGGGGTAGTCCCTTAAGAGATGTAGAATAGATTCTTCATGGACCTGACAAATGGAGCAAGCCACATTGCACTGAATACCTCTTACAGCAAGGATTTTTCCTAACAGGGATGCTGTTATGAAGACCAAGCCAAATGAAATGAATGATTTTTGGGAGTGAATCAAGTTTCCAACCCAGCTACTCGTGAAGGCCTGGCCATCAGTATCTGCTAGGCCAGCCAAGAGTGATATTTTGAAATATAATACTTAAGGTAGAGATCACCTTTTCTCATTTGGTATTATTATTTGATGTTAGAGTTATTATTTGATGTTAGAGATATATTAGACATATTAGCCAAATGTAACCGACTCAAGTTCACCCTTACCTGTACTAGTTGCCTAGGATTTAGTTGCCTATATATATTCATGTTATGGTTCATTGTAACATAGGTTATTGTACTATACTCTTACATAATAAAGATGTAGCCCTTAAGGGATTACTTCGTGGACGTAGGCCAACAAGACTAAACTTCGTAACCCACGTGTTTGTTCTCAGTGTTCCTATCTTATGCTTCTCCTTTCACATCCATTCTAACGTATACAACATGATATAACACATAGAGTGACTAATATATTTAATATCGTATCAAAGCCAAACTTCATTTTTGGCATCAAACAAAAAATTTCTACGCAGCAAAGAAATTTCCCACGTGCACAACAAACACAGATCAACCCTCCATCATAGCTGCTTGCCTTGCTACCTCTCGGATCTGAACTCCACAGAATCATGCAACCACCATCGCTCACACCCGTGTCTAAGTGTGTGTTTGGATACCAATGAAAAATTAAAATTAATTAGTGTCATATTAGCCCAATGTAATAGGTACAAGCCCACTCCTACTTGTACTAATAGTCTAGGGTTTAGTCACCTATATATACTCATATTATAGTTCATTGTAACATAGGTTATTGTATTACACTTTTACATAATAAAGATGTAGCCCTTAAGGGATTCCTCCGTAGACATAGGCCTACAAGGTTGAAAAACGTAACCCTTGTGTTCTTGGTATTCCTATTTTACGCTTCCCCTTTCACATCCGTTCTAGCATATATAACATGGTATAACACAACATAATAAAGATGTAGCTCTTAAGAGATTCCTCCGTGGACATAGGCCTACAAGGTTAAAACACGTAACCCTTATATTCTCGGTATTCTTATTCTATGCTTCCCCATCGGCATCCACTTTAGCATGTATAACATGGTATAACACATCGTGTTGCTAATATATTTAACACTTGTCATTTAGGGGGAAAAAATGCTTTCTTTTTCATTTTCTTTTCTTTTACTTTTTTTTTAGTCAAATGACTAATAAAAATTAAATAAAGGAGGTTTTCTAATTGATTGAGACATATTGGGTAGCAAATGATTTGCAACTTCCAAAAGGAAAATGGTTTAATATCAGAAATGATACGCAACTCATAATTTTTTTTTTTTCTTTTAATATAAGAAATGATCCTATTAGGCTATTACTACCCGTACTCCCTCCCCCTTTTAAGTACCTGGGGAGGTACCATTTGGACCAAATGTGGTGATTCCTTATAATTATTTTTGAAATATAATACTTACGGTAGAGTTCACCTTCTCTCGTTTGGTGTTATTATTTGATGTTAGAGTTATTATTTCATATGACTTGCACAATTAGCAAATATAACAAAGTTATAGTCTTGTTTCATTAAAAAATTAAAGTTATTATTTTGTGTGTAACCCTATTATTTTATGTTCAAATTGGTAAAAATTAAAAAAAGAAAAAGAAAAAAGAAAGAGTTATCATATGATGTAGCAGAACTTAAAATAAGATTGGTCCATATTAATAAAGGTATCATACCAAAAACTATATATATATATATATATATAGAAGTTCGAAATTATTACATAATATATGACATGAATTCCTAGAAAATTATTGTGATAAAATTACTATCACATCTATATCTCTATATAGACAAAACTTAGGTACAATATCTTAGATGCGGTTCCTTAAGTTCCTCTCTTAAGATTCAACCATGTGGCTACTTAACTAAAAAATACATTTCCATCCCATGAGAAAAAATTCACATGACAGAATCTTAAAAAGGGAACATAAGAAATAGCACCTATGTACTATATCTAAGTCTTGCCCATCTATATATAATGTAAAACCAAAACGTTTGACTTTTTGTTGACCACTCTTTATTGTGCCATGTGACTACATAAATTAATACTATGCATATATTTAAAAAAACAAAAAAAAAAACAAAAAACAAAAAACAAAAAAACACTAAACAGTTGTGCCTTTTCATTTTTCAATAGGCACATTTTCAATCAATAGACACTTTTTCATTCAACAGATACATTTTCAGTTAATAGGCGCATTTTCATTCAATACACGCATTTTTTGGTCAGTATGCACCTTTTCATTTAGTAGGCACATTTTTTGTCAATAGATATATTTTCATTCAATAGACACATTTTCAACCAATAGACACTTTTTTCATTCAATAGACATTTTTTCAGTCAATAGGCATTTTTTGATATATCCAATATGAAGGGTTATAACTTTTCAATAGACACCTTTTGGTATATCAAATTTGAAGGATTATGAACTTTCATTAACCACCTTTTGGCATATATATTACAACTTATTTTATATATACATGTATATACAACACAAACTAAACTAGAAATGCAACATTTTGTCTCTTATTCCTTCCGACACACAAAAAGAATAAATAAAACAATATTGCCTTCTTTTGACTAATTAATAAAACTTTGTGCTATTTCTTTCAATATCTTTTTTGTTTTGTTTTAATTTCATGCATTTTTGCTTACTATTCCAACTCAAAAATAATAGCTTTCTTTTTCTTCTTGAAACTCATTCAGTAGCTATTCTCATATATCGCACAGGTTAGCGACTAGTAAATCTATATTTCTAATAGAAAAATCATACCAAATATATATTATATAAAAAAAAAAAAAAAAAACTCGGCTACTATGCAAATTTCCTTTATTTTCACCTTGTTGTGTTATTTGTGTGTTGTAAATGATAGTTTAAAAATTAGAGCTTGAAGAGAATTTGCTAAACTAAGTAGTATAGACTGTTATAACTAGTATTTTAGACCAGTTGCCATTAGGGCTAAGGCTTTGTTTAGTTGGAAAAATAGAAAAGTGTGAAAATAAAAATTTTAGGTTCCTTCATTTGTGTTTGGTTGGAGGTGAAAAAGTGGAGGGATGAAAATTTTCTTTGTTTGGTTGAAAAGAAAAACAAAAGAATAGAAAGTAAAGGTTTTATAAATTTATGCATATACCCTTATTAAAAAATAATGCCAAATTAAAAAAAAAAAATGAAGACAAACAACCAAAAAAAGAAAAAGACAATCACCTAAGTTTATTAGAAAGAAAAATCATGCCCAATAAAAATAAAAATAAAAATAGAAGGAAGAGGAAGAAGAGGAAGAGCAAAATGCCCAGTTTAAAAAGAACCAAAAAAAAAAAAAAAAAGAGAAGCAGCAGTTGTATCACCACTAGGAAAATGTGAGAGAAGGGATTAATTCAACCATTTGATTACAACTACTCTTCTATTCTATTTTTTCTTTAAATTAGGGGAGAAATGACAAAGTTTAGTTACAAAATTGATTATAGTCTAAGGTTATAACTTTACTCAATATTTTTTTATTAAATGTGAATTTTAACAAATCCACCATTGGATTACATTTTCTTCTTATATCCTCCATACTTGCAAAATTTCTAAAAAATTAAAAATCAATAACTATGTCATTAACAAGTTGTTTAAATTGCAAGTTTTTGTAGTTTAAAATTATGCATAAAATATAATTTTATAGATCATATAGTAAATAATATCTTATTAGTACAAAATTTGTCATATATATTAAAAGCGTAAAGAACATACAATTTAATGACTAAATTAGGTTACAACCAATTTGTAACTAAACTTTGTCCATGAAAAAAACACCCGAGCCCCACTAGTTTTTCCTCTTAAAATTCACCCCCCCCCCAAAAAAAGGGGCATTTTACTTCTCTCTCTTGACTTGGGATGATTGGAGTATATACAATCCTAGATCCCCGGTGCTTTTTTGCTTCATAGCACGCCCATGCTTAATTAATGAGAGATGTTATGTCTACAATAATTTGACAACAAATCATAGGTGGTTAGTTGTTATTGGTTCAAATTTGAAACTAACACTAAGATTACTTTTTTGCTCCAATAATAACAACCAGTAACAACTTACCACTTAGAATTTGTTGTAAAAATGTTGTGGACATATCATTTCTCTTAATTTTATGATAACCCTCAAGTGTGTTTGGATACCGCTTATTTTGCTGAAAACTGAAAACTTATTGCTAAAAACAATAAAAAAAATTTCGAATTACTGTTCACTCTCCCAAATACTGTTCATTTGCCTTAATGCATTGTTCATGTCTCACATAAACAATACAGGAGGTGCTAGTCAAAAAAAAAAAGAGGCAAAAACGCAGACGCATGAGTTTCAGTATCCAAAGGGATACTTCTTCGGTAACATAAAAGTCGTCATTGCTTAGGTTTTTAAGCAGCTTTGTGAGGCAAACATGCATCCAATAGATTCATGTCTGCGTTAAAATTTTAAGTCAAGATAATGTTTTCTTTTTTTTTAATTAATTTAAAGGGAAGTCAAGATAATGTTAACCAAAAAAATAAAATAAAATAAAATAACCTTATAAATGGTCCTTAAATATTCATATCTAATTATGTTTGTAAAGTTCCGACATGCTGGTCCAGCTGGATAACAGCGTTGAAAAGTCATTCTTGTCCATTCTGCTATTGCTTCTTGGCTTGAGAAAACTTCTTATACATTAAGATGAAATAAAAATTCAACCGAAATCCATGATCAATTCATCTTTGTTTTATTATTATTATTATTTTGGTCCTTCCGGGACCAACAGGCCCAATAAAATCAAACCTAGAAAAGCCCACCCTTGGAAATTGGCATGTGTTTTCAAATTTTTTTTTTAAAAAAAAAAATTGTATTCGACACTGCTAGCCGATTTTAATTTTCAACTTGAAATTGGTTGTTGACTTTGGCAATATGCCATATTTTCCCAGATAATTTTGTATCGTGGACAAAAAACTAAAGACTTTATATTTTTGTATTATTTTGCCAAAACCCTCCCAAAAAGCATATCAAAAATTCAAAACCACACTATAATCTTTTTGCATTTTTTTATTTTTTGTGCTCACACACCCCCACCCTTCTGCTTTTACAATTTTTATTGTGTGTTGTGATTGGTGGTTCAAAAATTAGGGCGTGACTGAGGAGAAGAATTTGCTAAAATAAGTAGAGAATTAGAGTATCATATCTATTTTGAGTATTTTCTACGTGCCATTAGGGTAAAAAATAAGTTTATTGGTAAAATCAAAAGATTTTACAAGAGATTAAAGAAAGAAAGGTTAGACTAGTAGTTAAGTAAGCATCCTAGTCCTAGATCCCTGATGCTTAGTTTTGCTTCATAGCATATGCCCATGCTTAATTAAATAAATAAAAAGCTACTTACGAAGTTGAAAAAATCATGTTGGTTAATTTTCTACATGCTGGATGACAGAGTTGGAAAAAAAAAAAAAAAAATCGTTCTTGTTGATTCTGCTATTGCTTCTTGGCATGAGAATACTTCTTACCTAGTAAGGAAAATTCAACGGAAAGACATCCATGATCAATTCATCTTTATTAGTTTATAAGTATTATTTTTTGTTCCTCCCGGGTCCAACAGGCCCAATAACATCAAACCTAGAAAAAGCCCACCCTAGAATTATATCTTTTTTTTTTTTTTTGGGGTTAATCTGGTACTTATATAAACAACAAAAGGCAATTACAAAATGGCCACAGAAGCCAAAGTATTGGCAACACGCCTATAGTAATACAACCCATTCCCATCAGCTTCAAGCAAAACATTTAAATCATTAGAGGAAGAGATATCAAACACAACAAAATTCTCCATCAAGGAACAACCTCTCTTAGCCAAAAAGTCAGCACATTTATTCGCCTCTCTAAACACATGCCCTACCCAAACCTACTTGAACCTTGCCATGAGGTTACTATTATCCTTAAAATAAGATTATAAAATCACAGCTCATTCTCATTAAAAACTAGCATGTTAATAAAATGCTTGACCAAGGAATTTTTAATTCTGTCAAACTTAGCTTGAACAATGCACTTTTCCAACTGTGAATATACTTGGTTTTTATAATTTTCTGAAGTACTCTTCTTCTTCTTCTTTTTTTTCTTTTTTTTTTTCTTTTTTTATACTTCAATTTATTATTGCTTGGTCATGACCAAGGCAACCTATGAACTACAAAATTAAAGGCAAACTCTTCTCTTAAATGTTAAGTCTCTATATTATTATTATTATTTTGAGAGAGTTTTAACCTATGGTTTAACTAAAATTCAATTTCATATCTCATCTAAGGTGATTAGGAAAGTTTGCTGTTTGAAATAGTCAACACCCAAGACATCAATAAAATTAAGGATTTCAACCAGATCAAAAGATATTATCAATTTAAATGTAGGTACGAAGCCTAACAAGGGCTAGATATGGCAAAACGGGCGGGTCGGGTCAATCGGGTTGCGGGTCAAACAGGTCATGGGTAAAAAAGGGGTCATTTTAAGCAGGTTAAAAATGGGTACATGTAAATCGGGTTGCGGGTGGGGTCGGGTTGACCCGTATTTTTCACATGATTTTATTTTTTATTTTTAAAAAGAAAACAACATATATTTGCCATTTGGAAAGTTATGCAACAAATTACTTGATGTAAAATGCATTATTTTGAATTCAACACTTATATTAAGAATGAACTCAGTTAAACTTATTAATACTTATTAAATAATTTTAAAATTATACAAATCCTAACATTGCTATCTAAAACAAAATAATACAAAGATAAGTAAAACAAATACACACGTTTTATTTCTATACAATATCAACATTCCAAAATATAAAACAAAATTACAAATGACTTATTGGATAACTCATTTGATAAAGAATAAAAACATATAAGAAATTTACAATTTTGAAAATTAATTTTATAATCTATTATCAATTGTGGTTAGCACTCTATTTCAATTGAGATATACATTAAAGTTTGATTACTTACTTATTTATACATGGTCTCTTTTATAAATATCATATCATTGTTAAGCAACACATACTTCAGGAAATATCACAATTTATTTTGAAAAAAAAATTATTTTGGACATAAATTGTTAAAAAAATAGGTCTAAGCATTCATAATTTATACTAATTTGATACTTTGGCTCTTCACTATTTTCACACTTGTGAATATTTCTCACACGTCTATAATTTTAAATCTATGTTTTTAACTCTACTGTAACCAGATTATCTTGGTATGTGCTTTACTATTTGATATCTAAAAATCTTTACTCATTACAGAATGCTCAACTATTTATCCTTCAATTAATGTGCATGCAGTTATATAAATGTATCAATTATTTCCTTAAAACTCGCAATAAACAATTAAACCAATATTTTCTTAATTTTACTATTTTTTTTACCCAAAAAAAAAGTTTTAAAAATATTGTTCAGGTTCATGTCGAGTCATAGGTCGGGTCGAGTTGACCCACAAAAAACACAGGTCGAGTCACAGGTCAATCCATATTTGCTTCAGGTCAAAAAAATCATGTTCGGGTCAATTTTTTGGGTCGGGTCGGGTTTGGTCAGAAAATTCTGACCCGTTTAGCCATTTTTAACAAGGGCCCAAAGGGGCCCTGGTCCTCCTTGAGTTGCAGGGAAAAAAAATTATATGTATATTATGGACTTGTTGTGTAATTCTAATTGAGCTCAAGAAATATAAAACTTTGCCCCTCCCTCCAAAATCCCCCTCTCCCCCAATTAGATAAGCCCAAACAAATCACAACACAAAAAAGTTAACAAATTATTACAAAATATAACTTAAACAACCCATAATCATCTAAGTTGAAGAGAGAGATGTTGAAATTGACAAAATAATAATAATAATAATGAGAGAGATGCCGCCACCGTTGTCCATGCAGCCACCTTAGTTTTGGATATTTCTCCTATGATCTAATCTCTTTCTCTCTCTTTTTTAAGTGAAGTGTGAATATGTAAGTGTTTATATATATATATATATATACACACACACATACACACACATCCATTTTTTAGATTTAAAAGAACGTTAGATTTCATCTTGATAGATATTGTATTGCAATTGTAGTGGGTCCAAATCTGATGTGGTTGGCATTTTTACAATGAATTTATTCACTGAAGGGGGCTTTGCTGAAAACTAAGGAGAGAGAGAGAGAGAGAGAGAGAGAATTCTTGGTAGAACGTCCTTGGGTGAGTTAAAGAGAGTCCTCAGGCTAGTCTCTGAGAGCGAGCCTCAAATGAGTGATAATTAAAATAATAATAAAAGATTAATGTGCAATAAATTGAACTTGACAAAATTATAACAAAGAAAAGGTAATATTTTTATCTAAAAATAATTAATTATATTTATAAAATATTATAAAGTAAACCGAAACAGATTTTTTTTTTTAGCGAAATCATAACGAGTACATTAGTAAAAGAATAAGTATAGTAAATTCGCAATACAATTTTTAAATATTTTATTAAATTATCAAATTGTAAGTGATGAAAAATAAAAGTATTGTTAATGATGGTTACATATAAAAATAATTGAAAATTTTTCACTCTTCACCACCCAAATTGCGAGCATATTTGAAGAAAAAGTGTTGTTAATAAACAGAAAGTAAGAAAATAAAAAATTGTACCTATAGCATAATAATGAAAGGTAAAAGAAAGAGCATCTCTTCCTCCACCACTTTATAAAGCACCACGGAGAAAACAAGGCCAACTTCATTCTAATTCTCACGTGACTGGTTCCAACCGAAGCTTCTTTTCTTTTTCTTTTTTTTCTTTTTTGGGTAAACCATAATTTAAAATTAAAACTAAGAATTTACAAGTCTATTATAATACATATTAGTTTTATCAGCAATTAAAATAGCCTCCATCACAGACAGTGGTATAAAAAAAAACATCATAACTATACAATAATTGTGCTCCCATTTTAACCAATACATCAGCCCATTGGTCAACTAAGCTTTAACTGTTTGATAAAATATTATAACATATTTCTTTTTTCTTTTTCTTCTTCTTTTTTTGGTTAACTATTATAACATATTTCTATCTAAGGTCTAAGTCTTAAAAAGTTCAAAGTATGGAAAATGATAAAGTATTATTATTCGGTCCCAAGAGTTTCTCTTCTAGGATATCAAAAAACAAAAAAAGAGTTCCTCTTCTAGCAAATAAAGTAGCTCCATCTGGACTGCGCAGGAAAGAGGGTCTGTCTGTGTAGTATAGACTAGATAATACCATCCCCAGAAAAGAGAGAACCTTTTTTTTTGGGTGACAAGTAACAACACCACCCCCAGTCCCAGAAAACTTGTATATAAAAGTAACCCTCTTCTCTTCTCTCTTCTTAATTCATTCATATCTCTCTCTCTCTCTCTCTCAGACTCCACAGCTTCATAGCTTTATTTGGCCTCTGTTTCCTCTGTTTCTTCACTTCCTCTTTGTCTAGCTTCAAAATTTCTAGTACCCACTTCACCAACATGTCGAGCCCACAAGCCAAATCCCCGAGCCGATTAACCACCCTCCCTCCTAAGAGAGGCGAGGTCAAACGCAGAATATTCAAGGCCGTTGCAAACGCAGTTATCTTCGTTGGAACTGGGACTAGGACTGCAAGTGAGCGCAAGCTGAAGCGCACCCAAACTGCAGGCTCTTTTAGCTCGAGTTCCACATATTCAAGTGGTTGCAACTCACCTCGTATGATCGATGATCACTCAAATTGATATATTATTGCTTACAACAAACTCAGCTAATTGTGCTGCTGTGATTTCAGGGTCTATTGCAGGCTAATATTTTTGTATTATTTGTATATGTCGAGCCCACAAGCCAAATCCCCGAGCCGATTAACCACCCTCCCTCCTAAGAGAGGCGAGGTCAAACGCAGAATATTCAAGGCCGTTGCAAACGCAGTTATCTTCGTTGGAACTGGGACTAGGACTGCAAGTGAGCGCAAGCTGAAGCGCACCCAAACTGCAGGCTCTTTTAGCTCGAGTTCCACATATTCAAGTGGTTGCAACTCACCTCGTATGATCGATGATCACTCAAATTGATATATTATTGCTTACAACAAACTCAGCTAATTGTGCTGCTGTGATTTCAGGGTCTATTGCAGGCTAATATTTTTGTATTATTTGTATTTCTTTTAACAATTTTTTTTTTTGGGGGGTTTTTCCCCTTGAATTTGGGTATTAAAAATATGGAAGATTATTGGGTTGAAGGCCTGAAACCGGTTCAAGATGTGAATATTGTGAATTGGATACTTGTAATTATAGTTTTTGACCCTGTGTAGCTATTTAGTTATAGCAAATATTTATAGATTGATTAATTAATAGCAGTGGATTTTTTTTTTTTTTTTTTTTCTTGAATCATAATAGCGGTATCTGTATCTTTTTATATGTTTTCTCAAGCTCATTAATTTGCACGTTTCTCTTTTTGATATGGTTTCTGGAAATTTTGATTATTTGAGGAGATAGATTGTATGTAATTGGGTGTCTAATTGATTGATATGTAAAATCTATGCAATAGTTTTATGTAAATGTGGTGATGGTTGTGGATGGGTTTTCTTCTTCTTCTTCTGTGATGTAAGGTAAAGCCATGAAATCGCGGTGAGTACAAATTTTGTTTTTATTTTCGGAGTACTCTTTCTTCCAGATAATATAGTTAAAAAATCTGTGGCACGAAAAGTTTCAGCCATTTTTACACATTCCTATCTTTTTGTGGACTCGATGAAGTTCCATCTCAAAATCAAATAGAAGACGTGCAAATGAAATCAATGTAAAATTTGTTGTACTTAAACAAAAATGTTTATTTCTCCCTATAAACGGCATCGACAAGTGACAACCTTTGTTCTTTGGGGGATATGGAGTTGTCCCTCTCTCATTCAAAAAATTTCAACGATTTTTACACATTCCTATGTTTTTGTGGGCTCACATATGTCCCATCTCAAAATCAAATACGAGGTGTGCAAATGAAATCAGTGTAAAATTCGGTGTCCTTCACAAAATTGTTTATTTCTCCCTATAAAACGCATCCACAAGTGTCAATCTTTGTTCTTGAATAACAATTTTGAATAACGTTATTGTAATTATTTGTAAAACCATGAGACTCATATGATGTTAACAACGCATAAAGTACACTTTTTTTTTTCTTAAAGTACACTTTTTTTGCACTGAGTGCTTTGAACATGTGTTTTTACAACACTTTTTAAACTACAATTTTTGCATCATTTTGAAAATCAATACCAAGACTGAATTCTAAATCACTTTTAATGTTGTTGGATCTGAAGGAAGTAAATTAGATTGTGAACTGGTCAATTCAAAGCCTAAGTCATTTAAACGATTAATGATTCCAAGGTTCCTGTAAACATATCAATGTCTAGATTACCACACACTGACATCAAACTAATTCGGAGTAAACATAATTAGATCAAACAAGAAACTAAAGAGTTTGAATCAAACTTCAATGATCTCTTATAAACATGATTAAACTAAGTTACAAAGTTCATGTTAACATATAAAAGTATAAATTCTTCAGTAAAACTTATGAACTACAATAAGATCTCCTAAGAAACTAAATTACTATGATCTCTCATTATGATAACAAGTTCTCTAGCTTATTCCCAGTATCATTTCTTGAGAATGAATCATCTATTTATACTTGAGACTTGACAATTATCGACAATTGTTCCTTCAACGTGTATTTCTCTCGTTAGGCTTATTTAACACCAATTGCAATGCTACATACTACTAAACTACCTTAATGACACTTTAATTTATTTCTTGCACCAGTAACTGGGATTGCCATCCTTGCCCCATGTTTTTCTAGTACTCTTACAAATATAATCTCCAGATTGTGCCACTTATCGTGTCCTCAATGCTTTAGAGAATTTTCAAATCAAAGCCACTAACATGGAAAATTTTGCCATCTGTTTTGATGAAAATAATTGGGAAATAATTTCGCCCTAGTTAATTGAAAACTTTATTAGATATTTTTTTTGAAAACTTTATTAGATATTTTTTTTCATGCTCAAATGCCCATCAAGATTTTTGGGGGGTCAAACAATATTTATTTTTCTATTTTAATTTTTTGGAATTGTAGGCCCCATTTGGTACACCTATTCAAACACATGTTTTTAATTTTTAAATAACATTACACGTATTTCCACACACGTTTTTACTCACACTTATTTCCGCATATATTTTTAGTTTTTAAGTACATATACCAAATACTCCCTAAAAGTCTCTATTTTTGTGTTTCTATTCAATGGTTGGATTATATAAGAGAATAGATCTTCCTTCCCTTATGGTTCATTTGGATTGAAGGAGGGAGGGGTAGTAGAGTAGAATAAATTTGACCTAAAATTAGCCTGTTTTCAGTCAACTTTACTCTACTCTACTCCCCTCTCCTCCTTTCACCTCAATCCAAACAGGCCCTTATAAAGCTGTTGTACGCAAACGTCACCTTCATACCAAGTGGATTCTATAAACCTGGGTATCCCACACTTGCTACAAAGAAACCGCTGCATACAATTGTTCCATTAAGAAACTACTCCCTCTAATACAATGTCCTAAAAAATACTACTGCCTGGCGCAGGTTACAAACACTCAAGTTTGATTTATACTGAGGATGTACTGATTCATTAAACCGGAGACATGTTGCACCAACACGAGGGAGCGAATAATTAATTATGTCAAGACTCAAAACTAAAAAGGTTATGCTTTTTTTTTTTTCCTATGCTATTAGAATCTAATCCTCTTATAATATAGATGTTGCTCTTCTTGTTTTTATTGAATTTCATTGAGTGGGAGCAGTTTTCTTTTTACTTGATCAGTGTTATCCAGATTCTAGATTACAGTTTTTTCTATTAAAAAAAAAAAAAAAGATTCTAGATTACAGTTCATTAAAAAAAAATTAAAAAAATTTAAATTTAAATTTAAAAAAAAAAAAACCTATACAGTAATGCATTACTAAAAAGAAGATGCTCTCTTTTTCTTTGCTTGTAGAATCCTAATCCTCTTATAATGCACATGTTACTTGCCTTGCCGTGTTTATTAAATTAAATTTCCTTTTCATAAAATTTTTCTTGATTAGCGTTATTGGGTTACAGTTGGCAAAGATAAACTAAACTAATGTGTAAACAAGAACAAAAGAATGTTAATGTTATAACCTATCTTTACATCTTTAACTGAATAAGACATCTCTATAATTAAGATTAAGAAACAAACAACCGCAAAGCAGATACAATTATACAACTAGTTGTTGGCCTGTGTTACACTTAAAGCCAGCCGCATTGTTACAAGCTGTGCATACTGCATAACCACAAAATTCATTATTTTTGTCATACATGATTGAATATGTCTGGCGGGGTCCCTTTAACATTTAGTCTTAGATGCTGAGTTCAATGTCTTTGAAGAGCATAACTTTAAATTTGGAGGTTTCAAATTTCATCTACCATTAGTAAAGAGTGGAATAGCTAGCCTAACCAAAAATTAAGACACACAACTATATATATATATATATATATGAGTTGAGTTCAAATTACAGTTGATGTAACTTTAATATTACACCTAATGTAACTTTAATATTACACCACTCAATATTATTTAAATAAATGTGAATTTTGACAAATCCACCATTAGATTACATTATTTTGGTATATTCTCCATATTTGCAAAATTTCAAGTTAATCAAAATTAATAGTCATGTCATCAATTAATTATTTAAATTCAAATTTTTGTAGTTTCAAAATAATGCATAAAAGATGAATTTATAATTTGAATTGTAAATAACATTCAATTGATATGAAAATTGCATGATGTTAAAGAAATATAAACATGTAATTCAACGGTGGGATTTCCAATTATTAAGTGGTGTAACACCTTAAAATTTACCAATGTAACTTGACTCCTCTAAAAATTTACACACACTAATAACTTGTTATTAAATTCATATTTTAAAAATCCACATTGAATTAATGTTTTATATTGTTTAACATGCATGCCAATTTTCATACCAATAGTGTTATTTACCAAACGATCCATAAACTCATTTTTATGATTATTTTAAACTACAAAAACTTGAATTTAAAAACTTATTGATAACATGATATTGATCTTCAATTACAAGTATGAAGAGTATATAAATATAATGTAATTTAAAGGTAAATTTGTCAAAATTCACATCCAATAATAAGTTATTAAGTAATGTAATATTAGTTAGGTATACCTGATATAGCTTAAACNACTGGAATTGAAAAAGAGTATGACTATATAAAGCAAAGGCCCCCGTGAGATATGGGGCATGTAATAACTGGAGAAACAAACAAAACAAAGAGAGAATATATTGTGCTTAGAAAAGCTTGAGTATATATAAGAACAACTTATCATCGGACTTGACTGAGAAGTGCTATTGCCATATTGTGTTTTTCTTCTTGGCTTAATCTCTTTCAATTAAGGCTCATATTTGATTTACTGAAACGTTCTTTCTTGTAAGATCCACTCTCTAATAAATATATTGTGTAAGGCTTGCTGATAGGGATGGCAATTTTTGCCCGACCCGCGGGTACCCGGTCCGACCCGACCCTAATGGGCCGGATTTTACCCGGTCCGATTAGAAATAGGGTCGGATATGGGTTTTAAAAAAAAACCCGAAGCGGGTCCGGGTCGGGTCCGGGTTTTATTAAAAAACCCGAGACCCGACCCGAGACCCGGTCCGGATAAAAACCTGGTACATGAAATTACTAAAATACCTTTTATATATATATATAATCTAACCTAATTCCCTTCACTCTTCAACACTCAGCAGCCTCCCTCCTCAATGTGACAGTACCTCACTCCCTCTCCCTCATTTCAGCTTCCACACTACCTAAGCCTCACTCCCACACCACACTCCCTCACACCTCCCTCCCTCAGTCCGACCCTCCCTCTCCCTCAGCTCGCGCCGCTGACTCTTCCCGTCGAGATTGTACATCGCCGATCTCACATCCATCGAAACCTTGAGCTGGTTCCCGAAACAGTTGGCGAAAACCAGCGTGAACTGATCGGCGTCGGTCTGAAGCTGTACTGAAGCTGTCGCCGTTTTTCTTCAGGTTTGAGAAAGTGACCAAATCGGAGAGGATCAGCTATTTAGCTTCAGCCTTCAGGGATCTACTTGAAAAGATATCTGCGGGGATCTTTTTTTGTAAACTTATTTTCTTTTATTTCTCTGCTCAAAGCTATTGAAAAGGGTACATTTTTCTTTTTCTTTATGGTTCTTTCCCTTTCTTAGAATGAGTTTTGGTGTTTCTTATTGCTTCCAATTGCCACTGCCGGATACCAGTAACGCCATCACTTTCTTTCTCTCTGTTTGATTGAGGTTTATTATATGAGTGGGATGGATAATCCTCTTGTTTTGATTATGATTAACATTACTATAAATGTTTTTGCTTCACAATTTAAAGCATTTTGTTGTTTTAATGAATCAAAAGATGAAAAATCATAAAATATGGTAAAAATATGATTTGGGTATGCACGCCATCCATTGTCTAGCTATAAAAGATACCTCAATTTTTCTTGTCTGTGGGTTTGTCAATTGAAAATTGTGATTTTTTATTTGGGTTTAATTGTGGAGATTTGAAAAGAAGGGATTTTTGGGATTGGTTGTTTGGCCGTGGGTTTGGTGTTTGGTTGTTTGTGTTCTGTGGGGATTTTCTGATGTGGGTTTGGGGTCTGTTTTGCTTTTCCATTTTTTGGTTGGGCCACGAATTGGGCCCAACCCCTAAACGGGGCCCGCGGGGCCCATGGGGCCCGGCTGGGGCGGGTCCGGGCCCCAAAAAAAACCCGGTACCCTAAACGGGCCGGGTCTGGGTCTTGGGTCTTGCCCCGCGGGTCGGGTCCGGGTATGGAAAAACTTGCTGAGCCCCTATTAACTGTTCACAAGTTAGAGGTCCAAACCAAGGGTCCTTATAATATATATATGTATATATATATATATATATATAAGCCTGGCAGAATATTATGCTCCATATCATTGAACTGTTCCTCCCAATTATTTCTTGAGACGGGCAACGGTGATTATTATGTTCCATGTACTTGTTTTTTTTTTTTTTTTTTCGTTGTTGTTCTTTAGGAGAAGAAATGTTCAATGTACTTGAAATACGTATTTTAAACTCGAATCCACTTTTTGATCAAAACAAATAAACAATTGAGGGGAGGTTATATTGGGCAGGAGCTGAGTCTTTCAGCCGGTAAATTCTTCAATTTACTTTAAAGTATAATTGAAGTGAAAGACAGTTGTCTCTCATTATCACTACAATTAATACGATTCTAAATTTCTAACCCATCGATGCTTTTGTCTGCTTTCTTAGAGAACATTTTCCACGTGGAAACATACAAGTTGGAGCATCTTTAGAACAACGGATCTAGATTTCCCTACTCTCATCATTATCGTTCATCTTCCATCTTTAACTTCGATGTTCAAACCACAAACCTGTTTCACTTTTTAGTTTGATGAATTTTCTTTAACAAGGGAATAATACTAAAGAGCTGCCTCATCAAAAAAAATAATTTAAATACTTAAAATTGTTTGGATACGGCTTCTAATAGATGCATTTTTGTTCAAAACACAATTCGATATAGACGCGTGTTCGCATCATATCATATTCAGTGCACAAATTCATTGGACAAAAGCTTCATCCAAATTGTTATAGTTTAATCTCAATTGAGATATATACAACCAGAATTGTCTCACATTTGTATCACCGAATTGTGCACAATGTTCATTGAAGTTCCATTAATGGTTCACAATACCATTAATAATTTTGGAAATTCTTTTCTTTTGCTCTCTCTCTCTCTCTCTCTCTCTCTCTCTCTCTCTCTATATATATATATATATATGATTCCGAATTTGGTAAGAATGGGGTATAAAACCAATGTTTTACATAATCTAATAAGTGATTGTCATATCAGCATTTCACTTAAAATTCAATATCTATCATACTTAATAACATCTCAATAAACTCCTAATTTGGTTGGATTTATATATGGGTATTAGAATTGATTGGGTGTGGTTTTGTTTATTCTTAAATACGTAATAAGATGATGTGGCATGTTAGGATTTGAGGAGTAAAACATAGGTTTTACACAACATTCTTTTAGAATTTACTCTCTCTCTCTCTCTCTCTCTCTCTATATATATATATATATACACTATATATAAGAGGATTTGCCTCTTTCAACTGGACTTTTATGTGGTTCAAAAATATTATCATTAATGAATAGTAACTTCATTTAGTAATAAGGTCATAAATGTCAAATAACAAATTTTATTTTGAATTCAAAAAGAAAATTCCTAAAATTTAGAACCCTTCACGTTCAAAAAAGAAATTACAGTTACTACTTATCTCTAAAGTTTATCATTTTTATTTGTTTGAAAAATAAAAATATATATTTCTATATTATAATAGATGCAAATTATTAATTTTTACCTAAAAAAATATAAGAGCGTTCATGTGCATACTCAGAGGCTAGTATATATATATATATACACACACACATATATTTGGATGTCATAGTTTAGATTCAAGAGTTTTGAAAAGGGATAAATATCCTCTCATTTCATGTGAAATGGATAGAGTCCATTACATACTTCAAATTATATATTATAAATTTAGAGATGAAATATTGTCACATGATTCAAAATTTTAAATAATGTGGCAATCTTCCGTTCCAAGTGAAATGGAAAGGATAATGTCTTGGCCATTTGTATTATCTAAATAACAATTAAGAATATATATTTTTATATGAATTTTGAGGTTTTTATACAAAAACATTTGTATTAGAGAATTCGAAATAACATTTATTCCTATTTATATATTGAACTTAAATTCATTCACAAATTTATAAATAAAAAATTAATTTTTATATTTTATTCCAGCCAATTAAACTGAAAATTTAATTTTAATGTATTCTTTTAAAATACTTTTATTTTTTTAGAAGAATCTTTTAAAATACTTCTATCTAAATAAAACATTAATTAATAATCTTCCTTTTCTTTTACACATGGATGGAGTTTAGCATTATGCATCACTATAAAAACAGGATGAAATACAAAATAGATCATGGCTTCCTTAAAAAAGTGAAAAATCAACCATACATCCCATCATGTATCGCTATTTAAACCTTTGCATATTGTTACAGGAATATCTAAATTTACATCTCCACTATAGCAACATATATAACTTAAACATGATTGTGCAAGAATTAGAGTTCTTTTATTGCTATTTATATATAAACGTACATTCATAATGATAACTGTAGGGACTCAATTTGAATTGAGTGTTGGGTTTTCAGCCCAACAAGCCCAGACAATACATTTATAGAGAGTGGGCTGAAAGGCTTAGGTGCTGGCCGTTGATCACCATGCCCAAACTTCTCTTTAAAAATGGCTAAGTATTTTCTTACAAATGAGGGAATGCTCCTCGGCCTGTGGCCGAGGAGACCTTTTTTTCTCCCTTTTCCCTTCTTGGCTTAACCTGCTCTTCTTTTATAGTTTTAATCTTCCTATCTTTTGCTTCCATCTGTTGATTGTCTATTCGCCTTTTTTTCTGGTCGTCCATCCCATCAGAAGCTTTATCAATACTCAAGTGGCTCACTCTGACCAACGTTATCCTGCCAAGGGGTTACCTCTCCATTAATGCGGCCAGGGGGGTTAGTTGAGTGCATTAAATGCGAGAGTGACAGCTTACCTTGGGGTTAGCCACTCCCCGGAATCAATCTTGTCAGGCCGAGGACAAGGTGTCCTCGGCGTGGATTCAAGAGAATAGGCTTCCCCCTTTCTCCTCAGAAATAGCTTGCTCTCCTCGGCATGGGCCTTGGGCCTGCTATATGAAGGACTGAGGCTATCAGGCCCACGGACCCCACAATAGCCCCTCAAAACCTGCTGCACGTTCCCTCGAACGGGGAGGAGGGTTTTGATGCATGCGGATCCACTGGACGAATGGCCTCACTTTAGTTTATACTGATGCTGGCGGCTTCTTGACTGCCCGATGCGCGTTTTTAGCGTTTCGAGAATTAATGGGTGCCCACATTAAATTTTTGACGGCACCACGTTCCCCACTTTAAACGGCATGATCTCCTGCCTTTATGAGAAAGCGGTTTCATTTGGGAAAATTAAGGGAGAGTATAAATACCTGTTTGACTTGCCTGGTTTCATCATTTTCGCGATTATCATTATTGACGCATATAGTTTGAACTTGGTTCGACTGGCACATTAGCTGAAGAGTATCGTCATACCTCTGTAAGTTTTCTTTTTCTAGTGACCCCAAATTTCCTTGACTTCACTCTTCTTTCTCTTTTTTAGAGCTTTTAGTTATCTTTGGGGAATGGGTAAGTTTAAGGAGTTGGTTGAGTCCGAGGAAATGATGAACAAATTCATTGTTGACTATGGAATACCCGGTAATGTGAACTTGAAATACTGCGAAGAAGGAGAGTGGTACCTTAAGCGGAGAGAGGGTGAGGTCGTAATTCCAATAGTTGCTTTTGTAGAAGGAGGGATGAGAATCCCTATGAGGCCGGTGACCCTCAATTACCTCAGGCATTTCCGCCTGTCCCCCACTCAGTGTGCTGTGAATGTGTTTAGGATACTAGGGTGTGTAGATACCCTGAATGAGAAAATGGGGCTGAGACTGACTCACCATGATGTGAATTGGTGTTATATTCTTCATCACCTGAGGGGTAAGACGTATTACATGAAGACAAGGGACGATAGGGTTCGTCTTATCCAGTGTCTTCCTGACTCCAATAAGGGGTTGAACCAAGATTTCCTCATAGTGTCGGGAGAATGGCACGACGGCTTTCATTGCCCAACTGTAGAGGGGAAGCCAGGTAGGGCGTCCGAAGTACAAGATAATTTAGGTTTCAGTGCCTTTGCGTTTTATACCTACATACTCAACTTGGTTGACTAATCATAATAATTTCACTTTTCTTTTCACAGATCCACACGCCTTTGCACGTCATTTCCACCTGGTCAACAAAGCGGATTTAGAGACCGTTCTCAGGTCGGAACTTTTCTTGAACGAATCTGATAACCAAGTCAGAGCTACTCATAAAATCCTCGGGTGTGACCCAGCTCAAACGTCATTCCCTGTTCCGCAGCACGTAATTAGAGCTCGTGATCCTCGGCTTACACAGATTACCGTGGTGGAGAGCGGTTTCTCTTTTACTGGGGGGTCTTACATACTTGAAGGTATCCCGCTATCAGGTCCCTCTTCGTCCCAGCAAGTAACGGTGGCCGAGAAAGGACCGCCTAAGAAAGCAAGGGAGGTGGTCGAATTGAGCTCCTCCGAGGACGAGTATAGTGTATTTGACTTAGCTGATCAGCCCGAGGATCCTCCCAGTGACCTAGGGGATCCTCACTTATCCGAAGCCGATCTTCAGTCTCTAAGAGTTGGTACCCAAGCCGAGATGGGTTTAAAGAGGCAGCCCCAGACCAGTCTTCTCGACCTACTCGAAGGTGGTTCCAAGAAAGATGTGCCAGGGGAGTTACAATCCCAGCCCCCAGCACCTCAGCCCCCGGTTCCAACCGTGCAAACCAGGTCATCATCCACCCCTATAATAGTTGCCCCTTCTACCGAGTCCCTGATCCGAAAAGGAAAAGACTTTCTAAGGGTAAGGATCCAATGGATGGGAGCAAATCTCATTCTTCGCCCGAGGAGGGTAAGACTCGTAGACCCCCAAAGCAGTTGAAGCTTGGTGATCAAAAGAGAGGCAAGAAGGTCATCCAGCAGCCCCAGGCCCAAGCATGGCTGCCTGCTGCCATGCTCCATGACCAGCCCCTAATGGATACCGCGTCAATACGAGAGTCTCAAGGAGACGAGGGGGCTCTCGTAGCCGAGGCCCTAGAGAAATCTCTTCTTCTTCCCATTGACATGGCTGAGTTGGAGAAAATGAGTGGGGTAGAGGTTGTCTTCGACCTTAAGAAATATCTAGGCATGGTAGGTCCTTTGGCAACCATTCTTTTTACTAGAAATTTTTGTTGCTTAGTACTTTTCTTTCTCTTTATAAAGCTGCTTGTTTTTGCTGGCAGGCTATCCAGGCCCTTTTTAGGTTGGGCGAAGAGGTTGGCGACCATAGTCACGCCTTGGCGCAAGAGCGCGATAAGTTCCTAGAAGCGGCTAAAACTCTTAAGAGATCTGAGGCCGACCTGAAAAAGGCGACCGAGGATCTGGCAGAAATGGCGAAGGCTAGGGATACTGCTGTTTCTGACCTAGCCGTGGTCAGGAAGCAAGTTGAGGATCAAACTGTCCACTTGCAAGAGGTTGAAAGTCAATTACAGAAGGCCAAAGAGGACATTTCCTACATGAAGGGAAGTTTGACCAAAGCAATCCACGACAAAGGTGTTGCCGAGTACGCCAGGGACGAGGCTGTGAGAGCCAGAGACGA
The DNA here is from genome assembly GCF_002906115.3 of Quercus suber. NCBI lineage: Eukaryota > Viridiplantae > Streptophyta > Magnoliopsida > Fagales > Fagaceae > Quercus > Quercus suber. Next base: position 1,090,476 of record NW_027069654.1, on the reverse strand, counting down.
GGCAATTTTTGCAAAAACAGACGCTGAGCGCTCTGTGGACGAGGCAAAAGAAGAGGCTTTCACCGAAGGGGTGGCTAAGACTGAAGCCACCCTTCGGGCTCAAGTTCCTGCTGTGTGCAGGCATTATTGCTCTCAAACTTGGCATGAAGCCCTCAACCAAGCAGGGATTGATGCCTCGTCTGATCTTAGAAGGGAAGATAGGGTATATTACCCTACTGCCATTCGCGAGGTTACGCCTGCTGCTCCTGAGGGGGAGTCTTCCTTACCATCGGTTGAAAGTCAAGACAAGACCGCCGAGGATGCTCCGTTAATTGGTCAACCATCCGAGGAAGTCGAACCCCGGATAGCGTTGGGGGAAGTCGTAACCGAGGGTCAGGAAAGACCTCAAGACGTGGCCAGTCCTCCGACGGACTTTTAGAGACCTAGCTGTTGAGCTTTGGCCCTAGCTTTTTGATTTTCCTACTGAGTTGAAGGAACTAGTATACGGCCTAGGATAGCTTTGTTTATTTTTTCCTTTGATACTATCTCGTTTCCTGCCTCAGTGGCATTGTAAGGGAGTCGTGTACTTTCTTTTTGAATCGAATACTTGAGATTTTGCTTTCATTTAATGATACTTTATTTTGCTCGTTTTGCTATTGTATTCTACTCAATATTTGTATTCCATTCTGGAGTTGGCATCACGGGACCATCTGTTATCATCCAAATATAAACCGAAAGGTTGTATTATCGCCTGACATTGAGTAACGCTTTGGCTTTTCTCAGAGCAGTTATTTTCTTTGTGGGTTCGAGTCCGAAGACCATATACTACCCTGGTAATGCATACTACTTATTTAGTTTTCTATAGGTTTGGGTCCGAGGACCATGCAACACTTTGGCTATGCCCAGTAATTTTGTTTTTCCTGTAAGTATCTAGTTTTCCCATAGGTTCGGGTCCGAGGACCATGCAATACCTTGGGTCTGTCTACCACTTCAATTCTTTTCTATAAATATTGAATATAATCGGTGTGTGTAGTTTTACCATAGGTTTGGGTCCGAGGACCATGCAATACCTTGGTTCTGTCTAGTACCTTGACCATAATGGTGTGCGTAGTTTACCATAGGTTTGGGTCCGAGGACCATGCAATACCTTGGTTCTGTCTACCACTTCAATATTTTTTTTTTTTTTTTTTGTATGAGACATAATGGTGTGCGTAGTTTTACCATAGGTTTGGGCCGAGGACCATGCAATACCTTGGTTTTGTCTACCACTTCAATATTTTTTCTGTAAATAGGGATTTGCCCTCAGATCGCTTTATTGGAGATGATTACTCTTTACGTCAGATTAGGATCTTTACACGTGGCATTGATCTCATCTCTAACTCGAGGCCCCATCTTTTTCATTTATGAAGCGCCCTTTGCCTGTTCGTATTCCGCGCTTGACGCTCCGGTGCACGAAACGCGCCTTCATTAATGCCCTCGTAAATTGACACGAGTCCAACCGTCCGTGCCTCCTTGGAAATTGGGGACTTCATTACTGATTCAGCTGATAATACCCTTCTCGAATTCTGCATGAATTAATTCTCACCAAACTTCCATCCCCTATATAAAGTAAGTAGATGGTTACCCACAACCCATGAACCTCTCAACGCAACCAGAGCAAAACATCTCCTTCCAACTTCACATGCCCTTTTAACAACCCCGCCAGAATTGTTGCCGGGACTGAAAAGAACCGGTATGGCCGCAGCCCCCACTGGGCTTTCGGTGTGGCAGAGTCTAGGCGTAATCCTGATGGTGCCCTTCGAGGTATCCCAGAGGGGTTGTGTAAAGAACCTCACGTCTTTCCTCGGAGCACACCCCCGACGAGGAAGGCGCATGAATTCACCTCATGGGCGGTGCTCGAGTGTTGCCGTCTCCAATGGCCAACACTCGAGCGGAATGGAGAGAATCGAGGGAACATCACGGGGGAGGGTCCCCCGAGCCCTGCGTCTGCTTCTCTCTTTGTTCCAGCTCTGCCCAGCCGAGGAGGAGTGGTTGGGGGCCTGAGGGCATGATTGTCCTTCACCTCCTCCACCTTGTGTCAAGCTCTCCCATTCTCTTGGTGCCAAATAAAAGCACGAGTTGACACTTCCCTCCGGCTAGTTCTCCCTTGGGGCGGCTTCACCTGGCCTCTGATCGTAGGAATAGCTAGGAATAGCAGGTGGCTATTAGCTTGTAAATTTACTTGTAACACAGGCCTACCTGAGCCTCTGATTGTAATATGTAATTTTCTACGTTTGAATTAATAATATCAAGATCTTTTTGTTTTCTCTTTCGTTGTTTTTTTTTTTTTTTTTTTTTTTTTACAATAAATACTTAAAATTTAGAACTCTTATCTTATTCAATCTGCTGTGAAACAAATACTTATAACTTGGAACGTTATCTTTTTCAATCTACCGTAAAACAAACACTTAGAACTTAGAACTTTATCTTACTCAATCTACTGTAAAACAAATACTTATAACTTAGAACTTTATCTTACTCAATCTACTGTAAAACAAATACTTATAACTTAGAACTTTATCTTACTCAATCTACTGTAAAACAAATACTTATAACTTGGAACGTTTACCTGGTGCACCGGCCAGCACCCTAATCCTCCCCACAGACGGCGCCAATTGTAAGGGCTCAATCTGAATTGAGTGTTGGGTTTTCAGCCCAACAAGCCCAAACAATACATTTATAGAGAGTGGGCTGACAGGCTTAGGTGCTGGCTGTTGATCACCATGCCCAAACTTCTTTTTAAATGGCTAAGTGTTTTCTTACAAATGAGGGAATGCTCCTCGGCCTGTGGCCGAGGAGGCCTTTCTTTTTTCCCCCTCCCTATTTGCTTTACTAGCTCTTCTTTTATAGTTTTAATCTTCCTATCTTTTGCTTCCATCTGTTGATTGTCTATTCGCCTTTTTCTCTGGTCGTCCATCCCATCAGAAGCTTTATCGATACTCAAATGGCTCACTCTGACCAACGTTATCCTGCCAAGGGGTTACCTCTCCATTAATGCGGCCAGGGGGGTTAGTTGAGTGCATTAAATGTGAGAGTGACAGCTTACCTTGGGGTTAGCCACTCCCCAAAATCACTCTTGTCAGGCCGAGGACAAGGTGTCCTCGGCGTGGATTCAAGAGAATAGGCTTCCCCCCTTTCTCCTCAGAAATAGCTTGCGCTCCTCGGCATGGGCCTTGGGCCTGCTATATGAAGGACTGAGGCTATCAGGCCCACGGACCCCACAGTAACAAAATTGATTGAAAATAATATTATTCTAATCCTAACCAATTACGTCAACAATTACCAGCTGAAAAATATTATATTCTCAACATTACTCCTTTTATTACACGAATATTAGCAACATGTGTCAAGATGCTTAAAAGGAGTGCTACTTACTCTAAATAGTAGTTTATAAAAGTTTCATACAAATGATATACTATTTTTTTTTTTTTTTCCGTCTAAGAAAATGGATACCACTGCAAAAAAATGGAAGATTACGGGTGGGATAAAAGATTCTCATTCACATTAATATTATGAAAGTTTCATTAATCAATTTAATATAAATTGATCAGAACTTTGGTCATAAATGGTATCATTGATCAACAATATCATCTGATTGCGGGTATTTGGTAATTACATTTTGACCATTTGAGACCTCTTAGTCATAAAGAAATAAATCATAGTAAAACGAATTTTACATATTTTGCTTTTAAAATAAAATTTCTTTTAATGCGGAATTAATTTAGTTACGTAATGTTAGTAGTAGCTATATGTTTATTTATTTTTACCCCTTTTTTTGGGAATTTGTTTGTAAATAACTCTTTTTAGAACACATCAAGAATAATTTTGAAAAAATGGATTAGATCCTCTCAATGGCACATGAATCATAATGGGTGAGAGAGTTTCAACTTCTTTCTATCCACAACCCATTATTGACGCTCTGTAATTTTTTTCTAACAATCTGTTTTTGTTTCAGATTTCGGCGAGTTGAGTTGGTCCTTGAACGCATTTCTGAAGCAGTTGGGACCCTTGTCAGAATTGTTATTCTACTCCAACAGTTAAAACAAATGGCACATGATGGGTGAGAAAGTAATTTCAATTTCTTCCTCCCCCATATCCCATTATTGACGCTTTGTAAATTTTACTGTTATTCTAACAATTCCACTTTTTTTTTTTTCAGATTTCAGCAAGTTGTGTCAGCCCTAGAACTAATTGATGTAGTTGGGTCCCTTGTTAATCAACTCCTACGACTGATACGCACATGCAGAGAGATTTGGTCTATTTGGACAACAGGACAACCTTCTGCTAATGCCAATTGATAAGGGGAATTTTTAAATTGAAAAAATAAAAGTTGATCTCCAAAGACCCGTCAGCTCTATTATGCAAGCTGAAGATAGTAAGCTGAAGATAGTAAGCTGAAGGTAGTAAGCTAAAGGGTAAGCTGAAGGTAGTAAGCTGAAGGGCAAGCTGAAGGCAGTAAGCTGAAGATAATAAAGCTGACGACCCTAAAGCTGACGACCCTAACGAGGTCGTAGGCAAAGCTGACGACCTTAAAACTGACGACCCTAACGAGGTCGTAGGCAAAGCTGACGACCTTAAAGCTGACGACCTTAAAGCTGACGACCTTAAAGCTGACGACCCTAACGAGGTCGTAGGCAAAGCTGACGACCCTAAAACTGACGACCCTAACGAGGTCGTAGGCAAAGCTGACGACCTTAAAGCTGACGACCTTAAAGCTGACGACCCTAAAGCTGACGACCCTAACGAGGTCGTAGGCAAAGCTGACGACCCTAAAGCTGACGACCTTAACGAGGTCGTAGGCAAAGCTGACGACCCTGACGAGGCAGTAGGCGAAGCTGACGACCCTAATGAGGGAGTAGGCAAAGCTGACGGCTCCAAAGCTGACGGCTCCAATGTATTCTTGACTTGATCACCACGCATGAATGATAAAAAGATGACTTGCTTTCCACGTTCAATATAAAGCTGACGACCCTAACGAGGTCGTAGGCAAAGCTGACGACCCTAAAGCTGACGACCTTAACGAGGTCGTAGGCAAAACTGACGACCCTGACGAGGCAGTAGGCGAAGCTGACGACCCTAATGAGGGAGTAGGCAAAGCTGACGGCTCCAAAGCTGACGGCTCCAATGTATTCTTGACTTGATCACCACGCATGAATGATAAAAAGATGACTTGCTTTCCACGTTCAATATTAGAGTCCTATAAGGAAAGGATTCCATAATCTACACTCATAAGGATTCCTATAAGGAAAAGACTTCTACTCCAAGGAAGAGAGGTCCACCCTCTACTACTATAAAAACCCCAATACCCTCACAAGCCAAGGTACGCATAATTGACCCCGCTCTAGCACTTTAGAGTTGTGAGAAGTTCTAACTTGACCTTCGGAGGGTATTTGGCCGGTACCATACCGGTACTCCTCTTAAGGCCTTCAGCTTTTGTGTTGTGCAGGTGCTGTTTCGAGTGTGCGAGGACCGTGTGGCTCACTAGTGGTTTTTTCGGCATCATCACCAATGATGGCCAAAATGAGGAATCGAACATTTGAACTCACCAATTTCGAGAAAATGTACGTGTAATACCACTTTCACCACCTTTACCGTTAATAATATGTAATATTTGTTATTCCAAGTAGCTTTATTATGTGTGTAACAAGTAAACCAAATGTTTTTGGGTTTTTTTTTTTTCTCCTTATTTTCGTCGAAGAATACGTGAGCTTTCCTTTCAGACTTTACTGTAATCAAAGTGTCCTTTTATGGAACTTCATCAGCTTTTGTTTGAGTTATTTACAACATAGATTCTATCATATTTATCTACGCACACGTGTGCGTATATTTTGGGTCTTTTCGTTATTATGGATAATTTCCTTTTTTAGAAACACAATATTTTGGGCATGTTCCGTCATTTTCTCATGGTATAAAAAGAGAAAAAGAATGAAATGTATGTTTGCTTCTAATTTCATCAGCAGAAAAAAATAGCTCTAGAAGATTTATTTATCTTAATTATTTGTGTTTATTTTATTTTATGTTGGTTATCAGTGTTTGGCGTAAGATTTATATTATTAGTAAAAATTAAATGCTTTGCTTTTCACATTTGATTTTCTGGGTGTTTTTCACTATCATGATTATTATTAGACACTCATTCTTCTATACCATCTGATTTTAGGAAGAAATAACATATTATATATGTCAACGATTTGTAATTTATTACTGTGAATTTTACAATATACTATGTTGGCTTCACAGGGACGGAGCCAAAAATTTTGATTTGAGGGGGCTAAGTTGTGATGTTAATATATTAATTAAGGCAAACATCTATACACACACGTATAAAAATTAATTTACTAAGAGAATTTATAATCTTCTAAATTTTATTTGAGCATACAAAAGTCATGTATTTCTTTTATTAGACATGTACAAAAAATTTATCATTTTTTTACATAGTTTAATTTGTTAAACCTCTTAAATTATATGATTTTAATATAATTTCTCTTTTTTTTAAAAGCACCATTGAAATCAGGGAATGTGGTGTGAGGTTTGCAATTTACTTCTTGCTATGTTATGTATTATTTTTCCCATTTTGTAGAATATATGTTGTGTGGATTTGTTGTACATTTTAATCCTCTGTTGAGCGGTTATGAAAATTTGAAGTGTTTGGTTTTCTGACTGTTTTAGGACAAGTCATGCTCTGTTTTTCTTTTCCTCCAAAACTTGCTGAGGTTTATGAATAGTAGTGTGGATATGGGCCTTTTTCTTTCTGCTGGCAGGTTTGAGAAGTTTTGATAGGGGAAATTGATTTGGGCCTCCAAAATCAAATCTTCGGTTTTGGGCCCCAAATCAACATAGTCCATTTGAGCCAAGTTTTTCTTTTCCAATGTGGTACAACAAACTACTTTCCAACTGCCGAATTTGGGTTAGTGGACAGACACATATACAATACAGATTCATAGAATTTAGAAGTGAGAAGCGAGTGAAACCTGTAGGCTATATAGCGTAAGCTTCCAGTCCAAGCCATTTGAATCGACCCAAACACTAAGAATAAATAGCCCAAAAACACATAAAGAGAGCGCATGCACGCGCGGCTGAGTCTTTTGCGACTTATCCATCTAGACTGTTGCACACTTGCACTTGTCTCTTCTCTCTTCAAATTATTACTGAAAAAATAGAACCAGAAAGTTTAGAGAACGCAGAGATTCGCTTCTTGAGTTCTTGGTCGTTTATCTATCTTTCTTCTTGAGAACCAGAAAGAGATTCGCTTCTTGTGTTCTTGGTTGATACATATATACTTATGATTTATGCAGATTTGATTGTTATTTTGGAACTTGGTTGATTTTGATATATATGTGGTGTAGTTTTCATGGGTGTATACATCTTTAATTTCTGCCTTACAGCTTTTTGAGTTTATCTGTCATTAGATATTTAGCTGTGGTCTTGATGTTGGTAATCTGTGTAGTTTTTTGTGAAAAAAAAAGAAAAATGCTTTCTTTTTCTCAGCTCTAAGTTGTACTATATGATTTCAGCTCATTTTGGTCTCACCGAGCGTTTTTAGAGTATTTTGGGTCTGATCTGTTATATTTTTGGAGAAAAGTCTATATGGGTTTGTTTTAATATTTTAATAGAATGAATGGTAGAATAGAGAGTGAGATGTAGAGTGAATTGTAAAAGGGGATCTGTAAATTTGAAAAGAAAAAAAAAATTATAAGAGCTAAATTAGAGAAATTATAAAAGAGAGGTGTGCATGCTCTTCTACATATTCATTCTCATATATTTTATTTACTTTAGGAGGAAATATATGTCATTGATTTAATTATTTCATGATATTTGGCTTTGTTTCTTTTTTTTTTTGAGAGAATAAAATTGTAGCCCTGGACAGGTTGGGGTTATATTATATATGTCTTTATTTTTGGCAAATTGTAATTACATACATTATTGGGAATTTCACAACGATTCCTCAAAAAGTAGTTCTCAAAGTTAAATATTTATCCTGATTCATAGGCTGATTAAGCAATTGAGGCCTAGTCATCCGTGTATGAGGTTGCTGATGGAGAATAATTAGAGTCTTATATACAATTTTTCTAAATAAAGAAAACTTTGATTGTTTTGATTTGGGCAAGTGTAGTTTGGTTCCACAATTTCTTTTGCTTGTTTCATTTGAAGACTAGTTAAGATGGCTTTACTTTGTTATTGAATGTTGAATTTGCTGCTCTATAGTTTTTGTACTTTTGGGTAATAAGGAATGATTTTAGCCATTTTAATCTTTTGGTTAAAACTAATTGATAAGTGTTTCTTTGCCTGTACATGCTTCTGCTAGGGACACTCACATCTTCTTTATGCGATCAAAACACACAATTAAATCCCTAACTTATGTTTGGTTGCTTAGAAAAGTTGGTCAAAGTTCTTTAACTTTGTAGTTTGGATCATTTCAGGTTGTATAAAATAAGGTACTAAACTTGGACAAACAGTATAAGAAGGGTCAATATCAGTTATTGAACATATGAGCAGCTCTTTCCATGTTATTATAGTGTTAAATGAATAAAAATGAGTGGTTTTTTGAGTATTGTGATATTCATTTTCCAAGCTAAAGCCTGTTGGGCAAAGTGAACATGGCTAGTTATCCTATATGATAGACTGGTAAGTATATAAGAAGCTGGTGTTGAATTAATTTTTAATGTGCTGACACAGGTGTAGTTTGATGGAAGTAGGACGGTTCATTTTGAGGTGGCTTGATGTTGTGGACTTTATGTGATGAGTTTTCTTAAGAGTAAAGTGATTTTCACAAATTTCTGTATATTATTGACCTTGTTTTACTGGAACTAAATGGTTTAATTATTGCATGATTGGCTTTGTTGTATTGAGAATTAAAATTAGTCCGGATAAATTGGGGATGGATATATGTCCTCTTTTTTTGGGCAAATAGTAATTACACATGTATTGTGACTTTTACAATGGACTCTTCAAAAAGTAGTCCTTGAAGTAAAATTTGAAGGAAATTATTTTAATCCTGATACATAGGTTGTTTTAATAACTGCAGCCTTATAGGCTTTGTATCTGGTTGCTGATAGAACATAATACAATTTTTTAAATGCAACTTGTCAGCCGATGGGACATTGTTGTTTGGTTCCTCAAGTTCGTTTGCCTGTATCATGTGAAGACTAGTCAACATGGCTTTGCATTGTTTTTGGATGTTGAATTTGCTGTTCCATAGCTTTTGTACTTTCTGGTAATATGAAATGTTTTGGTAAAACTAATTGATGTGTACTTATTAGCTTATATATGGTTCTAGAAACTCACAAACGCCTTCCTTCTTTGATAAAAAACATGCATCTAAACCCTTAAACTTATGTATGTTGTTTAGTAACGTAAACAAAGTTCTGAACTTTGTAGTTTGGATCATTTTAGCATGTGAAAAATAAGGTACTGAACTTAACAAGGAAAAATAGTATAATGAAGGTCAAGATCAGTGGATGAACATATGAGCGATTTTGTTCATGTTATAGTGTTAATTGGATAGCAACAAGTAGATTTTAAGTCTTGAATATTCTCACTTTTCCAATTTCGGGTATCTTATGTGCTACTGCACTGGTGTAGCTTAGCAATAGGAAAGTTCATGTTGAGGTGGCTTCATGATGTGGACTTACGTGATGAGTTTAACATATAGTAATGTTATCTTAACAAATTTTTGCTCACAATAGTATTACTAACTTTGATCTATATAATTACTGCCAGATTACAATTGTAGAATTTGCATGTGGAGAATTATGATGGATTGGAATGTTTTTTTTTTTTTGGTTGAAAATAGCATTTCTTTTTGGGGTTTTCTTCTAGCCTTAAATCTCCAGTGGATTTTTGCTTTTTACATTTTTTTTTTATACTTTTTTTATAAAAAAAAATCTTCCTGGTTTGCAATGTTGTTATGGTTGTATAGTTGCATTTCAGGATTTGATACCTATGTTTGCAAGATAATCTAATTTGGCCTTCTTACCAATAACTCAACTTCCTCCCTACAGAATATAGTGCCACCTCTTCTATCTGCAATCTGCATTTTAATTGTTTGTTAGCTTCATATTTTAGGGATAAAACTGGTTTGCACTTAGACTTGAGCTTGCTACATTTTCTGATTTTGATCTGTTAGGCTTCTTGGGTTATATTGATCTTAATTAACCTATGCCTTGCTACTTTGTGATTTGTCAATTTGTGCATCAGCAGATAGATTTGGTTTTGATCTTGGTATTCTTTGTTGGGTGTGGGGGTTATTTTCATTTTTGTGGAATAAATGTTTTATTTTCCTCACCTCTGAGTTAAATTATTTGATTTTCTGGGTGCTTTATTTATTTACTATTACAAAATTTCATTCTTATATACTTTATTTGATTCTAGGAGGAAAATAAGTCACTGGTTTTTTAATCATTGCATGATTGGCTTTGATGTAATGAGAGAATTAAATTTGGGCCGGAAAGGTTGGGGTTAGATATATATGTCCATTTTTTGGCTGCGTTTGAATTGGGTGAAAACGATTTCAGGAAATCGTTTTCCACATTTTCCGCGTGTTTGGCTGTTACGGAAAATAGAATTTTCCAGAAAATCACTTCCAATTTTCCCATACACAACGGAAATGATTTTCACTACCTATTTTCACTTCAAAGTACTTCCGGAGAGAGAGAGAGAGAGAGAGAAACAAAGAGCCCAGATCGAAGAGAGAGAGCCCAGATCGCCGGTGCGAGTTTGCCGGCGAACCCATCTTCATGATCGCCACGACCCACCGATCTTCGAATCAGAGTTGGCGACCCACGAACCCAAAGCCCAAAGTGTTCGACCCAAACCCAGGCGTTCGACCCAGACATTCGATCCATCGCCTTTGACCTTCGACCGACGACCCAGACCTTCGACCCAGACCTTCGACGACCCAAACCTTCGACCCACATCTCGCCGTCGACCCATCGCCGAGACCCAGACCCAGACCCAGACCCATCTCAGTTTTGTTTTTTTAAAGTTTGATTGTTGTTGTTGTTGTTGTTGTTGTGTTGTTGTTACCGGAATTTGCTGCCGGAATTTGTTGTTAAATTGGCTATAATGTTGAAATTTTTTGTAAAAAATTTGTTTGGATGATAGTATTTTCCTAATAGAATCAAACATATGAAAATATTTTCTACAACAATTTTCATAATACAAGCAAACACTTGAAAATATTTTCCTTTTTCGGAAAATAGCATTTCCGGAAAATAGATATTTTCCAGAAAATATTTTACGGGAATTGGGGAAAATTGTAATTACAGACTTATTGTGAATATGACAATAGACTTTTCAAAAAGTAGTCCTTCAAGTAAAAATATCTTTTAATAGTAAATTATTTTAACCCTGATACATAGGCTGTTTAAGGAACCATAGCTTTATATGCATCGATTGATTATTTATGGTGGGGAAATGGGTGACTGCTATTTGGTTCCTCAAGTTCTTTTGCCTGTGTCATTTGAAGACCATTATTTTTGGATATTGAATTTGTTGTTCCTGAGCTTTTCTACTTTGGGAAATATTGAATGCCTTGGGCCATTTTAAAGTTTTGGTAGAACTAATTGATGTGCTTTTATGCTTATACATGGTTGTTCTAGAAACACAGACACATCTTCCTTCTCTGAGCAAAACATAGGCATTTAAACTGTAAGATATGTTTGATTGTTTAGAAAAGGTAATCAAACTTCTTAACTTCGCAGTTTGGATAATTTCAGCATGTGAAAATAAGGTACTGAACAAATAGTATAAGAAAGGAAAAGATTGATAGATTCACATATGAGTGGTCTGGCCATGTTACCATTGCATGGATATGTGATGTGGACATCTAATTTGGTGAGTTTAATGGCTGTGGGAAATTCATTTTGGTGTGGCTTGATGTTGTGGACTTATGGTGATGACTGATGAGTTTACTGTAGATTTAGGTTTTCACATATTTCTATTCACAATCATACCGTTGGCCTTGATCTATACGTTTACTATTACTATCAAATCATAATTGTATAATTTGTAGCCAAAGGCTATGTAGCTTAACTAGCATCTCTTAGTATTTTCAACGGAGATGTCTAGCGTTCAAATCTCCTCTCTCCCATTTTAACTATCAAATTATCATAATTGTAGAATTTGTATGTGAGGAATTAGTGGTGGATAGAAACTTTTCTAAAAAGTTTGTGAAAACAGCATCTCTCTATGCGGTTCTCTTGTAACTTTCCAGAACTATAAAAATGAAGTCTTTCTGATTGTCCAACATGATTTTCTTCTAGCCTTAAATTCTTGTGGGATTTTGCATTTACTCTCTGCTCATGTTTTGCAGTGTTATTGCTGTATGTTTGCATTCTAGATTTGATACGTATATTTGCAAGGCACTCTTAATTTGACTGACATGCATAACAACATTTCCTCCTTGTGGTGCCCCTCCTTCCCTATTTGTATTCTTCATTTTATTTGCTTGACAGTTCCATATTTTTGGCATAAGCAATGCTTATTCTTGAGCTCACTGTTTTTTGTTTTAGAGCTTTTGGATTTTGGGGTTAAATCTATTTTATATGAGCCTTACTTTGCTGTAACAACATTTCCTCCTTGTGGTGCCCCTCCTTCCCTATTTGTATCCTTCATTTTATTTGCTTGCCAGTTTCATATTGTTGGCATAACCAATGCTTATTCTTGAGCTCACTGTTTTTCTGTTTTAGAGCTTTTGGATTTTTGGGTTAAATCTATTTTATATGAGCCTTACTTTGCTGTTTATGAGTTTGGGCATCAAATATAGCCATGGTTTTGAACTTGGTAATCTATGTTGGGTGTGAGAGTTAATATGAATCTATTTTGATCCGGATAAGTAGTCTCTGTTTAAGCAATTGTAGCTTTTGTAAAATGTTCTAGATTGCTAGTTTTGAACTGTCCTCAAAGTTACTGCATTACCAAATCATACTATCCTAATCGTATTGGATAAGAATTAATATATAACATGATTGGGTTTAAATCCATAGGCCTAAATTTTTTGGTTAAGGTGTTATCACCCTAACAACACTCACTCAAAGAAATGGTCTACTCCTTGTCATTACAAAGGGGACATAGAACTTCAGTGAAAATTGTACGATGAATCAATTTTCCCCTCACTGCTAATGCGTTGCTGCATTGCTCATTTGGAGTTTGAACGTTTGATATTCAGAGAATGATGAAGCTGCTTGCTCATGAATTATCAGTTTCTCATTTTGAACAAGATTGTTTTGGATGTGTCTCTAATAACTTGTTAACTTTTAGGAGTATTTAAACCACAAAAATACATATAGTGGAAATCTCTTTAATTTTGGATAATTTAAAAAAAAAAAAAATCTCTTTAATTTTTAGTGATATATATATATATATATTATTCGGAGTAAAAGTCAATAATAAATTAATCATGGTCCTTCTCAAAGAAAAAAAAAAAAAAAAAAAAGAGTTAACCATGGTCCCCCTTTCAATTTCTCTACTCCTTTCAATTTGCTAACAAAACGTTTAAGTTATGAGTAAACCACACACACACCTCTATATATATATATATATATATATTATTCGGAGTAAAAGTCAATAATAAGTTAATCATAGTCCTTCTCAAAGAAAAAAAAAAAAAAAAAAACAAAAAAAAAAACAAAAAAACAAAAAAAATCAAAAAAGAGAGCTAACCATGGTCCCCCCTTCAATTTCCCCACTCCTTTCAATTTGCTAACACACACACACTAAAAATTAAAGAGATTTTTTTTTTTTTTAAATTATCCAAAATTAAAGAGATTTCCACTATATGTATTTTTGTGGTTTAAATACTCCTAAAAGTTAACAAGTTATTAGAGACACATCCAAAACAATCTTGTTCAAAATGAGAAACTGATAATTCATGAGCAAGCAGCTTCATCATTCTCTGAATATCAAACGTTCAAACTCCAAATGAGCAATGCAGCAACGCATTAGCAGTGAGGGGAAAATTGATTCATCGTACAATTTTCACTGAAGTTCTATGTCCCCTTTGTAATGACAAGGAGTAGACCATTTCTTTGAGTGAGTGTTGTTAGGGTGATAACACCTTAACCAAAAAATTTAGGCCTATGGATTTAAACCCAATCATGTTATATATTAATTCTTATCCAATACGATTAGGATAGTATGATTTGGTAATGCAGTAACTTTGAGGACAGTTCAAAACTAGCAATCTAGAACATTTTACAAAAGCTACAATTGCTTAAACAGAGACTACTTATCCGGATCAAAATAGATTCATATTAACTCTCACACCCAACATAGATTACCAAGTTCAAAACCATGGCTATATTTGATGCCCAAACTCATAAACAGCAAAGTAAGGCTCATATAAAATAGATTTAACCCAAAAATCCAAAAGCTCTAAAACAGAAAAACAGTGAGCTCAAGAATAAGCATTGGTTATGCCAACAATATGAAACTGGCAAGCAAATAAAATGAAGGATACAAATAGGGAAGGAGGGGCACCACAAGGAGGAAATGTTGTTACAGCAAAGTAAGGCTCATATAAAATAGATTTAACCCCAAAATCCAAAAGCTCTAAAACAAAAAACAGTGAGCTCAAGAATAAGCATTGCTTATGCCAAAAATATGGAACTGTCAAGCAAATAAAATGAAGAATACAAATAGGGAAGGAGGGGCACCACAAGGAGGAAATGTTGTTATGCATGTCAGTCAAATTAAGAGTGCCTTGCAAATATACGTATCAAATCTAGAATGCAAACATACAGCAATAACACTGCAAAACATGAGCAGAGAGTAAATGCAAAATCCCACAAGAATTTAAGGCTAGAAGAAAATCATGTTGGACAATCAGAAAGACTTCATTTTTATAGTTCTGGAAAGTTACAAGAGAACCGCATAGAGAGATGCTGTTTTCACAAACTTTTTAGAAAAGTTTCTATCCACCACTAATTCCTCACATACAAATTCTACAATTATGATAATTTGATAGTTAAAATGGGAGAGAGGAGATTTGAACGCTAGACATCTCCGTTGAAAATACTAAGAGATGCTAGTTAAGCTACATAGCCTTTGGCTACAAATTATACAATTATGATTTGATAGTAATAGTAAACGTATAGATCAAGGCCAACGGTATGATTGTGAATAGAAATATGTGAAAACCTAAATCTACAGTAAACTCATCAGTCATCACCATAAGTCCACAACATCAAGCCACACCAAAATGAATTTCCCACAGCCATTAAACTCACCAAATTAGATGTCCACATCACATATCCATGCAATGGTAACATGGCCAGACCACTCATATGTGAATCTATCAATCTTTTCCTTTCTTATACTATTTGTTCAGTACCTTATTTTCACATGCTGAAATTATCCAAACTGCGAAGTTAAGAAGTTTGATTACCTTTTCTAAACAATCAAACATATCTTACAGTTTAAATGCCTATGTTTTGCTCAGAGAAGGAAGATGTGTCTGTGTTTCTAGAACAACCATGTATAAGCATAAAAGCACATCAATTAGTTCTACCAAAACTTTAAAATGGCCCAAGGCATTCAATATTTCCCAAAGTAGAAAAGCTCAGGAACAACAAATTCAA
This sequence comes from Quercus suber, assembly GCF_002906115.3. Classification (NCBI taxonomy): domain Eukaryota; kingdom Viridiplantae; phylum Streptophyta; class Magnoliopsida; order Fagales; family Fagaceae; genus Quercus; species Quercus suber. The sequence continues at coordinate 1,074,883 of NW_027069654.1, read as the reverse complement.
TATCCAAAAATAATGGTCTTCAAATGACACAGGCAAAAGAACTTGAGGAACCAAATAGCAGTCACCCATTTCCCCACCATAAATAATCAATCGATGCATATAAAGCTATGGTTCCTTAAACAGCCTATGTATCAGGGTTAAAATAATTTACTATTAAAAGATATTTTTACTTGAAGGACTACTTTTTGAAAAGTCTATTGTCATATTCACAATAAGTCTGTAATTACAATTTTCCCCAATTCCCGTAAAATATTTTCTGGAAAATATCTATTTTCCGGAAATGCTATTTTCCGAAAAAGGAAAATATTTTCAAGTGTTTGCTTGTATTATGAAAATTGTTGTAGAAAATATTTTCATATGTTTGATTCTATTAGGAAAATACTATCATCCAAACAAATTTTTTACAAAAAATTTCAACATTATAGCCAATTTAACAACAAATTCCGGCAGCAAATTCCGGTAACAACAACACAACAACAACAACAACAACAACAATCAAACTTTAAAAAAACAAAACTGAGATGGGTCTGGGTCTGGGTCTGGGTCTCGGCGATGGGTCGACGGCGAGATGTGGGTCGAAGGTTTGGGTCGTCGAAGGTCTGGGTCGAAGGTCTGGGTCGTCGGTCGAAGGTCAAAGGCGATGGATCGAATGTCTGGGTCGAACGCCTGGGTTTGGGTCGAACACTTTGGGCTTTGGGTTCGTGGGTCGCCAACTCTGATTCGAAGATCGGTGGGTCGTGGCGATCATGAAGATGGGTTCGCCGGCAAACTCGCACCGGCGATCTGGGCTCTCTCTCTTCGATCTGGGCTCTTTGTTTCTCTCTCTCTCTCTCTCTCTCCGGAAGTACTTTGAAGTGAAAATAGGTAGTGAAAATCATTTCCGTTGTGTATGGGAAAATTGGAAGTGATTTTCTGGAAAATTCTATTTTCCGTAACAGCCAAACACGCGGAAAATGTGGAAAACGATTTCCTGAAATCGTTTTCACCCAATTCAAACGCAGCCAAAAAATGGACATATATATCTAACCCCAACCTTTCCGGCCCAAATTTAATTCTCTCATTACATCAAAGCCAATCATGCAATGATTAAAAAACCAGTGACTTATTTTCCTCCTAGAATCAAATAAAGTATATAAGAATGAAATTTTGTAATAGTAAATAAATAAAGCACCCAGAAAATCAAATAATTTAACTCAGAGGTGAGGAAAATAAAACATTTATTCCACAAAAATGAAAATAACCCCCACACCCAACAAAGAATACCAAGATCAAAACCAAATCTATCTGCTGATGCACAAATTGACAAATCACAAAGTAGCAAGGCATAGGTTAATTAAGATCAATATAACCCAAGAAGCCTAACAGATCAAAATCAGAAAATGTAGCAAGCTCAAGTCTAAGTGCAAACCAGTTTTATCCCTAAAATATGAAGCTAACAAACAATTAAAATGCAGATTGCAGATAGAAGAGGTGGCACTATATTCTGTAGGGAGGAAGTTGAGTTATTGGTAAGAAGGCCAAATTAGATTATCTTGCAAACATAGGTATCAAATCCTGAAANAGAAGTTTTGCTGCTTTTCCCCATTTTGGACAATTTTTTGCAAAGTGGCCCGATCTTCTGCATACGAAACAGACTTTTGAAGTTTTTCCTTTGAACTGCTTTCTTCTAAGAAATTTCCATTTCTTCCTACGAAAAGATTTCTTCTTTTGACTTGCATAGTGCTTTTTCTTCCAGGAATATTTTTTGAAATGATCTCTTCTTTTTGTTGGGCAGGCACAATTCTTGTCATAACACTTGATCTGCAAATCTTTCTTTTTACAATTATCCTTGAGTTTGCCATAAATCTTGCTGATTTTCTGAAAGAAGTTTTCTTTGGTTGTAGAGTTTTTCTAAGACAATAAGCACATGCTGATAGATTTCTCCCAAGGAAGCTTACTGCAATGTTATCTTTTGGAGATTCATCATTCGAAGAGTTTCATCTCCCAATGGTTGTGGAAGGGAATTGAGAAAAGTATGTTTGGAATTGACATCATCCATGCCATTAAAAGAGTAGTATCTTCTTGACATTCTGTCAAAATGTTTCTCCAAATCTTTTCTTTCAAATGAGCAACATTTCATCAATAGAAATTCTTCTCGTGCTACTTCAGTGTAGTGAGTCACAAATCCAAGGAACTCATTATGGATTATCGTGAAAAAATCTTCCAAGGTATTACATTGAGCGGCCTGTCTTTGCCCGTATTCTCCTAGATTAATCCACCATTTTCACAATTTTCCTATGATCCTTGCAACAAACTTGGCAATAATCTGAGAAACAGTGGCATTTGGAGCTTGGAGTTCTGCTATACACCAGGAGTACATGTTGAAAAATTCTTCATGCCATTTAGAAGGAGGGATATTGTCCAGAGTGAACAGATATTTGGCGTCAGTGGTTGATGAATAAGTTAACCTTGTTTGGTATTCTGGGATAATAGGTGGTGGAGGAAATATTGGTGGTGGAGGCGGGGGCTGTTTGGGTCGAAGAACATCATCTTCTTCTTCTACCTTAGGTTCTGTATTTGTCATAAACACTTCCTCTAGACCAAGATCTAATAGGTCTAATTCAGAATCCTCAATTACAGGGAGCACAAAGGGTTCTCTTGAATCAGCAGGGGTGAGGGTTTTGAGGAATGATGAAATTAGGTTTGGAGGGTCAGGGTCTACAGCCAACATGTTCGTGTCTGGAGGCTTTGAAGAAGCACCTACTGTTGGATCAGGAGATTGGTACAAAGGTTCTTTGTTTTTCTTAATAGGAAAATGTTCAGTTTGTGGTTTGTTTTGAGGCTCAAGTTGAGGTGGAATATTGTAGGTTATGGCAGGAAAAATTCCACTTGGCTTAAAGGATTATGGTTTGGGTGTGTTATGGCTAATGGTTGAAGATTTTGATAGGTAGAGATTGGAGAAAAATGAGAGGTCAATGGTATGGACAAGTCCTTATATAATGATTGACGAGGCTGAAGGGGCATATGAACATGTATCGGAGGAGTCTGAAGAGTTTCTTTCTGTGATCCTTCCATGGATTGAAGTTGTAGCAACAATTGTCTTCTTTCTTTTTCTTTTTGCCCGATAAGAGGAAAAGAGACAGATACGTTTCTGACTGTAGCTGTAATGGTTGCCAATTCTTGTTCAACTGCTTTGATTTTCTTTTTCAAATCCTCAATAAGGGAGTTTGAGGATGAAAAGGTATGAGTGACTACCTCAGCCATCTTTTGTTGATTATCCAAAATCTTTGAAAGAAATTGGTTTTGAGCCACAGCATTTTCTGCTTGCCAGTTTAAAGCTGCTTCTGTCGAGGAAACCTGCTTCTTGGTTCCATTTGGATTAACTCCAATAGGGTTTTTAATCTTCCACACATGTTTGGTGTTGGTTTGAGGATGATCAAAGCTTTCTAATGGAGGGAAATTCTGTGAGTAGGAAGGTGAAGCTTGATCAAACATGTAGCATAGTAAAGGTTTTTGTGTATGGTTTTGGTTAATAGGGAGGGGTTGACATTTTGATATCTGGGGAAGGATCTTTTTATAGTATGGGATTAATGGAGGTTTTTAGTTTTGGTCATGCTCTTTTTTGCATAGGGAAGGAGAAGGAAGAGGTTGTTTCTTGGTTCTGGAATAGAGAACATAGTAGTCAAACTTACCAGAGGATTCTCCAAGGAGGTCAACTTCTAGATCTCCTGCTTCATATCTTTCTTTGAGTTTTTGCTGAGAAGATTTCTTCCTTCTTCTTGAATTATCTTCTTCAAAATCTTCATCTTCTTGGCAGTTAATACAATTGCATACATCCCACCATATGTGGCCAGAAAGTGATTTTCCTTTGTAGCAAGGCTTTCCATCTTTACTAAATGCCTTAATTTTAAGACCATTTTCACCAACATATGAAACTGGCTGGATCATTGCCATTTGAGTCGGAAAGACTGTTACCTCTTTCTTTTTTGGAGGAGCCGTTATATATATATCGAGGGCACTTGAGCCTTGGCACCATTTAGAGAGGAAACCAAATGTAGGCCATGTCGGTCCAGGAAGGCAAGCTTTAAGAGTTAAGATAGCTCACTTTACAAGTTTGACCGTTTGAGAAGTGAGAGGAAATAGAGGAGCTATGAGCTAACGATTAAAAGCCACTGATGTTCATTGTATTTGTATTTTTCCAACAAGCATTTTATCCTCTGATTCTCAACAAGATCAGTAAATTATTATTTAAATCAATGTCTTACGATTAAATCTTGAAAGGACATCACACTGATTTTTTTTTAATTTAATTTTTTTTTGATATGTAGAATTTTTTAAAACTTTTAAGTTTGGCACAACAAGGTATAACCATAATTTTTATCAAATAATTTTTATTTGATAATTTGGGGTAATGGAATTTAAATTTTGACTATCTCTGTCGAAAATATAAGAAAGTGCTAACTAATTTAGGTACAAAACTTATGACAATTTACTTTCAAATAAAATAAACCAACAAAATTAAACTATACCAAACCATCATTATGTAGCTATTTCAATATCCCTAAACAAAAACATTCAAAGAAATTTCATCCATTGTAACAACATACATGTGTCCCTTCAAGGCTCCATTAGGCCAACATTTTCCTCTCTCTCTCTCTCTCTCTCTCTCTCTCTCTCTCGTTTTTTAGTTAGAAATTCCTAAGTCTACCCCGCCACTACCCACCCCAGCTCTCAAACCAGAGACCTTGCTCGCTTCTAGGCACTTTTAGCACCTAAGGGGGTGCAATTAAACCATAAAAGTGGTTACCCCAACCATATGTTAGACCGTGGAAGATGATAAGATAATCATGGGCGCACTATCCTAATCAAAATGGGGTAAAGGAATTCCAAAGTATTGATAGAGTTTTATTTAGACCTTAGAGGTTGGGGTAAGTTTTGTTTAAAGTAGTACTTCAAAGTTTGAAATAAAATTTGCTTAAATCAGCTTGATATATGATGTTTAACCGTATTCATAAAAAATGGTGGTAACAAATAAAAGATTTAAATGAAGTGTATTTAGAAAATTTAAAGTGTAACTATTTAAGTGAAAAAAAAGTCTTAAATATATAAAACATACTTAAAACTCTAGAATTAAAAGGTAATTAACCATAATTTTTTTAAATAAAAGTTGTGCACCTACCATTGTGAAGAACTGAAAACTATACCAAATCAATTTAATAAAAGTACACTATACCAAAGCAATACACCAATAAAAATTCATTCGACTCATAAATAACAAAGCAATACACCAATAAAAAATCATTTAAATAAACTATCATTCTAATTATTTTTTCTTAAAAAGTTATATTTTTTTTCTTCCAAATTGATATCTCACGTGACTTGCATTCTTTTGTGTCTCAAAGATTAAGAAAAAATTAGCAGTAAATAAAAATATATGAGTGCTCAAAAAAAATTATAAAAAGACATAACAAACATATACAACAAAACCTAAAACTTCTAAAACAACATTTTATTACTCATATCAAGTATTTTATTTTTTTACTTGATAATGAGATTTCTTTAGCCACATTGATTTAATATAATTGTACTACAACCACTAAATAATTGTCATCTTTTACCTCGATAAATGATGAATTTAAGTGGAGTTTTTATAAAATTTTTATAATCTATTGGTAATTTTTTTATTGTTTTTTTATGAGATGATGGGCCCATAAAATCAGTAAAATCGTCCATCCACTGTGGACGATGAATATGGACTAGGCAATTACCATCACTACACTAAAAACGACGCCTGACCAACTCAACTAAGGACGACTGTTACGAGTAACTGCGTTAAATACCAATTCCGTTGAAAGAACGCCGATTAAACTGACACCTGGCTCAGGCGTTACAAGCCCAAGCAATAATGCCCTCATAATGACGAAGCCAACGGCTAGAAAGGCACTGAAAAGGTCTATATATATCTTCAGATAGTATCTTGAAGAGGTAAGAAAAATATATACCAGTCAATCTACATTTTTGTTTTACTTTCCCCTGTTCACTTCGCTTCTCTAACTTAATCATCGGAGGCGTTGTGGGCAGCCCCCCACCGGTGACTCCTTCTTTGCATTGTGTTTCAGGGTCAATACCAGCAAAGGACGATCTCGTTCTGGACGACCATCTTAACTGACGATCTCAGCATCATCAGTTTGGCGCCGTCTTTGGGAAATTTAGCTCTTTGAACGATCGGTTCAGGGACGTTGTTATAACAAGATGGAGTCCAGCTCTAATCCAGACCCAACTGCATTGGCCCAGCAAATCCAGGAACTGGCAGCCACGGTGGAAGTACTCACCAAGCAAAATCAAGAAATGAGACTACGGTTACAACAGAGAGATAGCCACACAGAAGTTAACAGGGATGAAGACGAAGACAGTCATAGGAGACGCGCCAGCACTCCTGACGAACCAAATTCAAGTCTCCTCAGGGAGATGCGGAAAGAGATGGATGAATTACGAAATGCAATTAAGGGAAAGACGGACCTAGGAGTTGACAGGATCGTCAGGCAGTCTGACTCTCCCTTCACTACTGTCGTCCAAGAGTGCCCAGTACCCCCCAAGTTTCGTCTGCCCCAGCTCGAACCCTTTGACGGATTAAAAGATCCATTGGATCATCTCAATACATTCAAGAGAACTTTGGGTCCTCAACAACCACCTGATGAAATCCTATCGATCATTTCCCACTACCCTTAAGGGGGCAGCCCGGGAATGGTTCGCTAAACTGCCTACTTCGACCATTGACAACTTCGAACAACTGAGCAACTCTTTCATTCGTCATTTTATGGGTGGACAACGACCAAAGAGGACAGCTGATCATTTGCTCACAATCAAGCAAGGGGAAAAAGAAACTTTAAGGTCCTATGTGACGCGCTTTACACGAGGAATGCTAGAGGTGGACGAATCTGATGATAAGGTGCAGCTCACAACCTTCAAAGCCGGGTTGAAATCCAGAGACTTCGTGGCTTCCCTAGCAAAAAACCCTCCCAAATCGATGGCAGAAGCACTACTGAAAGCATAGAAATACATGAACGCCGAGGATGCGTTAGCAGCCATAGACGGGACAGAAAAAACAAGAGAAAAGAAGAAAGAGAAAGAGGACGATAGGAGGGGACAAAAAAGAGATCGGACAGACCGACGTAATGAAGATGGGAATAGGCGAAGGGATGATAAAAACTCCCGACAGATGAAGTTCACACCGCTGATAATGCTAGTTGATCAGATTCTAGCTGAGATAAGGGACGAGCAAAGCCTCAGATGGCCGAGACCACTCCAATCACCCCCTAGCGTACGCGACAAGAGAAAGTATTGCCGTTTTCATAAAGATCACGGGCACTATACGGAAGATTGCCGAGACCTGAAAGAGCAGATAGAAGAGCTTATACAGAAAGGGAAACTTCAAAAATATGTAAAAAGGGGGGAAGTCAGCAGATATGGTAAGAAAGAACAGCAAGGGGACACCCGAAGAAGCGAAGGCCAACCACCTCATCCACAGAGTGCAAGGGGGGAAATAAAGACCATTGCTGGGGGACCGTCCATAGGAGGGTCGTCCAGGTCCCTCAGAAGATCATACCAAAGACAGGTAAATAGCGTCCACAGCTCACCTCCTTTCAAGCAACGACGGCCGAATCAAGAGATGTATTTCTCGGAGGAAGATGCAAGGGGGATCAAGCAGCCTCATGACGACCCATTGGTTATCACGGTTATGATCGAAGGTTTCAATACCAGGAGGGTCTTGGTAGATAACGGGAGTTCAGCAGATATCATTTATCTATCTGCCTTCCAGCAACTGAAGATAGACCCAAACAAACTTCGGCCCTTCGAATCACCCCTCGTCAGCTTCAGCGGAGATAGAGTGTACCCCCGGGGTATTGTGACGTTGACTTTAACCGCCGGTTCGTATCCCTTCCAGGTAACTAATAAGCATAATTTCTTGGTCGTGGATTCCCCTTCGTCTTACAATGTGATCATTGGACGACCTACGCTTAACCTTTGGAAAGCTGCTACCTCCACGTATTGCCTGAAGGTGAAGTTTCCGACAGAACAGGGAGTTGGAGAGATAAGAGGGGATCAAGTCTTGGCAAGGGAATGCTATCAGGCGGTCCTGGCGTCCAGAGAAAATCATACGTGGGTGATCGAAGATAAATCATCCGATATCATGGAGAAGTTAGAAACAGTGACATTGGACGAAGAAGATCCATCGAAGACGACTCAAGTAGGGACGAATCTGAGCCCAAAAGCGAAGGAGTCAATCGTTCACTTCTTGAAGAACAACCTCGATGTATTTGCGTGGAGCCATGAAGATATGCCAGGGATTCTTGCAGATATCATCGAGCACCGTCTGAACGTGGACCCACAAAAAAAGCCTGTCCAGCAGAAGCGAAGAGTTTTTGCTCCTGAAAGAAACAAGGCAGTAATGGACGAGGTGAACAAGTTAATCGCTGCTAACTTCGTCCGAGAAGTTTATTATCCAGAATGGTTGGCCAACGTCGTCATGGTCAAGAAGACCAACGGAAAATGGAGGATGTGCGTTGATTTCACTGATCTAAACAAAGCCTGTCCAAAGGATAGCTTCCCCCTGCCCAAAATAGATCAGTTAGTTGACTCCACTGCCGGGCACAAGCTCCTAACGTTCATGGATGCATTCTCAGGATACAACCAGATACAAATGGCCAAGGAAGATCAAGAAAAAACTGCCTTCGTCACCAGTCAAGGGCTATATTGTTACAAAGTCATGCCGTTTGGCTTGAAGAACGCAGGTGCCACATACCAGAGGCTAGTAAATCAGATGTTCAGAGAACAGATCGGGAGAAATGTAGAAGTATACGTCGACGATATGCTCGTCAAGAGCAAAGAAGAGGAAGATCACCTGGACGACCTTAGGGAAACATTCAACACGCTCAGACGCTACTGCATGAAGCTGAATCCCTCCAAATGTGCTTTCGGAGTTTCGTCAGGGAAGTTCCTGGGGTTCGTGATTTCACAAAGAGGAATTGAAGCAAATCCGGAGAAAATAAGAGCCATTCTTGAGATGTCTTCACCAAGAACGATTAAAGAAGTGCAATCGCTCACAAGCTGAGTTGCAGCACTCAACAGGTTCATCTCTAGAGCAACGGACAAGTGCCTCCCTTTCTTCAAAACCTTGAAGAAGGCATTTTCCCGGACGGAGGAATGCGAAGCAGCCTTCCAGGACTTGAAGCGATACCTGAGTAACCCCCCACTATTGAGTCCGTCCAAAGAAGGCGAAGATCTTTTCCTATACCTGGCGGTCTCTACCACGGCCGTAAGTGCAGCTCTGATAAGGGAAGAAGATAAGAAGTAACTCCCTGTATACTACGTCAGTCAGGCCTTCCAGGGAGCCGAGGCTCGTTACCCCCGAATTGAAAAATCACCTTCGCACTGATCGTGGCCTCTAGAAAACTTCGTCCCTACTTCCAGGCCAATCCAATCAAAGTAATGACGGACCAACCCATCAAAAAAGCCATGAACAAGCCCGAAGCAGCAGGACGAATGGTGCAGTGGGCGATTGAGCTCAGTCAGTTCGATGTCGAATACTGCCCCCGTACGGCGATAAAAGCCCAAGTTTTAGCAGATTTCATAGCAGAATTCACAACCAACGAACAAGAAGAAAACCGGGAAAACACCTGGACGATTAATACGGACGGTTCGTCCACACGACATGGGGGAGGAGCAGGCATCGTTATTGTTTCCCCCCAGGAAGATGTTCTCAAATACAGAGTTCAGTTGAAATTCCCCGTAACCAATAACGAGGCAGAATACGAGGCCCTTCTAACTGGACTCAGGTTGGCTCAGGCACTGGGAGCTGAAAATGTTGTGATCAAGAGTGATTCACAACTCGTCATTGGACAGGCCAGGGGAGACTTTGAAGCAAAGGAAGAAAGGATGCAAAAGTATCTCCAATTGACGACCCAACTAGTCAACAACTTTAACAATGTCGAGTTTGTGCAGATCCCACGGGAACAGAATGAGGAGGCTGACGAAGTGGCACGGAGCGCCTCAACGGATGTTTCAGACGTGACCAGCAGATGGAGACTAGAAGAGCAAAACCTCCCCAGCATCAAGGAACTAGAAAATTTCTCTGCACACGTCTCTCAGGGATGGACGAGCCCAATTCTATCCTTCCTCAAAGATGGACGGTTGCCATCGGATACTGAAGAGGCTAGGAAAATTTGCAAAAGGGCTGCCCGATTTACCATACTGAATGACCGCCTTTATAGAAGAGGTTTCTCTCAACCCTACCTGAAGTGCCTAGAGGAAGAAGAGGCCAAGTACGTCCTCGAGGAGGTGCACGGGGGAATTTGTGGAGATCATATGGGGTCAAGATCTCTCGTCAGAAAAATCATGCAAGCAGGCTACTTCTGGCCAACAATGCAGCAGGACGCGTCGGATTTTGTGAAGAAATGTGACAGCTGCCAGAGGTATGGGAACGTCCAGCGAGTTCCAGGAGAAAGAATGACAACTATCTCCTCGCCCTGGCCCTTCGCGCAGTGGGGGATCGACATCATGGGCCCCCTACCACAGGGAAAAAGACAAGTAAAGTTCCTGCTGGTTGTAATTGATTATTTTACAAAGTGGGTCGAGGCAGAAGCTCTTGCAACGATCACAGAAGCTCAGGTACAAAATTTTGTCTGGAAAAATATTATTTGCAGGTTTGGGATTCCAAGGACGATCATCTCTAACAACGGTCGTCAGTTCGACAGCCAAAAGTTTAGATCATTTTGCTCAGGCTTAGGGATCAAGAACAAATACTCTTCGCCAGGGCATCCCCAGGCCAACGGGCAGACAGAAGTGGCTAACCGGACCTTGCTCAAGTCAATCAAGTCCCGGTTAGTGGGGGCAAAGGGAGCATGGCCAGAGGAGCTGCCAGGCGTCTTATGGGCTTACAGGACAACGACAAGAACACCAACGGGAGAAACCCCCTTCAACCTAACATATGGCGCGGAAGCAGTCATCCCGGTTGAAGTAGGCCTCACAAGCTCCAGAAGGGAATTTTTTGACGAAAGGAACAACGAAAACCAGTTAAGAATAAACCTGGACGGTCTGGATGAAGTTAGAGAGCGAGCCTCCCAAAGAATGGCCAGGTACCAGCAAAAAATGGCGAGATACTACAATCAAAGGGTAAAACTGAAAAGATTCAACGTTGGTGACCTCGTCCTCCGAAAGGTAACCTCAGCGACAAAGGACCCCGCTCAAGGAAAATTAAACCCAACCTGGGAAGGGCCTTACCGAGTTGTCTGCTATTCACGACAAGGGAGCTACCATCTAGAAGACCTGAATGGAAACAAGCTGCCTCGTCCGTGGAACATTGAGCACCTAAAAAGGTATCACAAGAAATGATCCATGGCTCCATTGTAAGCAACTATTATAGTGTTGTGCCACATTTCCCATCAAAGCAAGTTATTTACATGCATTGTCTTCTGCGAATTGGATACTCTTGTATAAGTAGTTATTCAGGATTTTATCAATAATCATCTAGCATTTTAATCATCTCGTCCAAAAAAGTTCATTGTGTTCAAATCATCTTTTACGAAACTAAACAATCATTCGTCCAGATCAAAAAGACGACGGTATCCTCTGATAAGATTTACCTCGTCCAGATCAAAAAGACGAATTCAACAAGGATGCTCTCATCATTCAGTTCGCAAAAGGAATAAAATTCCTCAAACAGAAATAAGCATCGTCCAGGTCAAAAAGACAATGAAACCCACATTGGGAATAAAACATTGTCCAGATCTCCAAAGACGATAATGCTTATCCAAAAGGCGCATGTCGTCCCAATAACAAAAGGAAATGTTTAAATTTCCAAGTCCACAGTAGGACGAAGAAAGTTTTGGGAGAGACGAGGAGACATTTCCAAGTAAAGATTTTTTCTAAGTACAGAGAAAAAAAAAATTCTACTGACAACAGTTATGAAAGAAAGACATAAATGCGACGAAAATATATATATAAGCCAGAAGAGGCAAACTGTTCAAAAGAAAGGAAAGAAAAACCCCAAAACATACGGGGATCAAGATGATTGTTTTCCCTTAACAGCCCAAAACACATGGGGCATAAAAAAAAAAAAAAACACACATATTACATAAAAAAACTAACTACGATGCTGGAACATCGTCTCCACCTTCGTCCGCAATTGGAGGATCCTCGCCTGAAGCCATTGAGCCCTGAGCAGCCAGAGCAGCCTCGTCCGCCTCGATCTCTTTGTCTATGGCTTCAAAATCAAGATCGTCCAGGTTGACCCCTTGCCCGTGCTTCACCATGTACCTCCTCAACAACTCGAAACCTTTAAAGTACCACTGGAAGAGGATGGTGTTATATTTGTCGGTCGTCTGGAAGGCAAGGACGGCCTTAGCCACAGCTGCTTTCATTTTCTGCCCCGCAGCGGCGAGAAGCTCGTCCTTCTGCTTTACTTGAGACTTTTCAGCCTCAAGCTACTCAGTCAAGGCTTTAACCTGCTCCCGGGAGGTATTATGGGCGTCCATCGCAGCAATCAGGTCTTTCCGCAACCCTGAAGCCTCAGCCTCCAAAGCCTCCACCTTCGAAGCAGCCATAATGGCCTTCTCTTCGCTCGCCAAAAATTGGGAGGTAAGGTGCATGGTTTCCCCCTGTACCTGTGAACAAAAACTTAAAACATACGTGAGTACATATTTGCATAGATATTTTTTCCTTAAGAATGACGAGGAAACAGTCTAGAAGTTACCTGTACGAGCTTATGTACGTGCTGGTTCACCATCTCATGAGAGGGAACGAGAGAAAGCTCCCTTTTCTCCTCGGGAGTGAAAAATTCATGCACTCGGGCAACCGCAGCGTCAGCATCGTCCAAAACAGAAGAGCCAAGCTTCTCCTTCCCCTTTTTGCTTATTTTCTGCCTCTTGGGGGCAGGGACCTCCTCGAGGGAAATGGCCGGGGATGCTGTCCTGCCCTCGTCCAGAGTAGGGGTAGACGAACCCCTCTCCGTCATCTCTCTCTCCCTCTCCTTTGCCTTCTCTCTCTCTCTGTCAGTAATTTTTAAAGTCTTTTGCCCAATACTTGAAAGGGGTTCATTCTTCTTCCCCTTAATTTTGGCGTACATGTCCTTGTTGAACTTGCTCGTCATCTCTGCAACATTAAATGAGAGAAAGTTAGAGTAATGAGGAAATTGAAGGACGACCTTGTGCATCAGAATGACTTACTTTTGCGTTGTTCCCGATCAATCGCTTGAAGGACGTAGATAGAAGGTTCCGGCCCCAAGCAGTGATGGGATAAGGTACGAGGATCAACGAGCTCGTCAAAATTGTCAATCGTCTTCGCGTATCTAATCGCCTCCCGAACTCTCTCTCTGAACTGGCTCTTCAAGTCAGGACGAGTTTTCACTACATAAGAAGGAAACCATTCAAAGGTGTAAGGACGAACAAAGAAAACGACCTTCAAGAGGGAAGAAGATGAGCTTAAAAAGACGAACGCACCAAGACGAGGGGTCTCCCACCGTCGCAGCAACCTGGGAACATTTCCCCAAAAATCGTCTGATAAAGTCTCCCAACCGTCTCCAGACACGAAGAAATATCTCGACTTCCAGTAGCGGAAAGACGAAGGGAGGTCAACTATTAAACGGGATCTCCTATCCCAAGGGACGAGTTCGTAATACCCAAACTCCGTAGACCCTTTCAAACGGTAGAGATGGGTAAGCTCATTCACGGTTATCATATCTCCGTCTGCTATGATCGTCCAGATAACCATACAGCTTATGACGATCCTCCAGGAGTTGGGCATAAGTTGCCCAGGAGCAATTTGCAGGTGGTCTAGGAGCTCCATTATAAATGGGTGGACGGGAAACCTCAGACCGCACAGGAAGGCCGCCTCATAGAAGCAAACCTCACCATGGGCGAAGGTACAGGCCCTTTCCCCCTTCCTGGGTAGACGAGCCCTAGTTTCTACGGGGAATTGAAATCTCTCCCTAAATTTGCTAAAAACATCTACACTCAAGTGACATTTTTCCTTGAGAGCGTGAAAGGTATGAGGGACGATAATGGAAGTGGAGGGCATCGACGAGGGAGGAGACACGGATGTGGCTGTGTCCATCACAGCCCCGTCCGCGGCAGCGCCAGAAGACGATCCTCCCTCAGAGTTAGTAGACCTCACAACGGAACCCATTTTTTCCCCCCTAAAAACCTCGCGGGTGGATTTAAACCAGAATAGTGACCGCTGCAACAGTAGGTACAGGTCCCTCAAAACTAAATCTAGGCTACTCCCCCCTACAGCAAAGTCACCGGATTGCGGGTACCGGTCACCGGAAAGTTCTAAAATTCCCCCCAAGCGAGCAAAGAAAAAAGTGACAAAAGGAGAAACACCCTCAAAATCAGAATAACCTACCATTAAGAAGGGACATACGCATTTTGAAAAAGGAAAGTAAGCCAAAAATGAACAAACAGCAAAAGGAAAGAAACAGAAAAGAAAGGATACGCACCTTAAAAATAAAGAGAAGGAAATCTGGAAATCTGAGATGACAAGGCAGCGGCAACAAAAAAGACAGAAAAACAAGAAACACCAGAGGGAGCCAAACAAGAAGTAAAAACAAAGAGTCCAGCAAAAGTAGAGGTTAAAAGTTTGCCTTGAAAATCGCGGGAAACCAAAAAGACACTCACCGGAAACGATGCTTTCCCACCAATCAAAATATGACATGTGGCCACAGAGTAGGCCACGCCGCCACAGGGCAGTTAATGCGGAGAACATATTCCCAAGCGACAAAAATAAAATAAAAACAAAAATATATATATTTGCATATGTCGTTTTGTATTCCCAGGACCGTCCAAAGTTACGGACGACCTTGGAATGGGGGGCAGCTGATGGGCCCATAAAATCAGTAAAATCGTCCATCCACTGTGGACGATGAATATGGACGAGGCAATTACCATCACTACACTAAAAACGACGCCTGACCAACTCAACTAAGGACGACCGTTACGAGTAACTGCATTAAATACCAATTCTGTTGAAAGAACGCCGATTAAACTAACACCTGGCTCAGGCGTTACAAGCCCAAGCAATAATGCCCTCATAATGACGAAGCCAACGGCTAGAAAGGCACTGAAAAGGTCTATATATATCTTCAGATAGTATCTTGAAGAGGTAAGAAAAATATATACCAGTCAATCTACATTTTTGTTTTACTTTCCCCTATTCACTGCGCTTCTCTAACTTAATCATCGGAGGCGTTGTGGGCAGCCCCCCACCGGTGACTCCTTCTTTGCATTGTGTTTCAGGGTCAATACCAGCAAAGGACGATCTCGTTCTGGATGACCATCTTGACTGACGATCTCAGCATCATCATGAGATATTACAATCTTGTTAAAACTTTTTTAAGTTCCTTAAAAAAAATTGTTTTGTTTTGTTTTCTTCTTTTGAAGAGGGGACAATTTTAATTTTAATTTTTTTTTTTTTGAGAGTTCAAATCATGGACCACTGACTAAACCTTCTCTTTTAGAAAGAAATTGGAAATACCAATATTAGCCGATATTAATCAGTTCGAATTCAAGTTATGGAACTTAGAAGCATTTAGATTTAGATAGGAAACTTCAATGGACACTCGAATGAACTTGCAAAGTTGCAACGATTACAATGGACAATTATGTTTGAGCCTTTATCAAGTACACTACTACTTATAGCATGTGCACAACGCCAAAGCATTAGATTAAAGTCCTATAAAACCCCATATTCGACAATATACGGCACCGCATGATACATATAGTTTTGGCCAAGCAGGCTGGTAGACATGAGTCAAGTTGTACGATCAATGCGTAATGTGCACAAAGGCACAAAGGAAAAGGATTCAAGCTTATGTGCACGAAGCCAGAGAGGACAAGGATCAAATTTATGCGCACGAAGGCAGAGGGGACAAGGATCAAGCTTATGTGCATAAAGACGGAGAGGACAAGGACCAAGCTTATGTGCAAAAAGGAGAAGGAGCGAACTTATTATTCGCACGAATTAAGGAATAAAGGACAAAGACCAAGCTTAATCATGGGCCGAACGCCTCAAATCTTTTGGTGTTCGTCATCAACCTTGACCCGATTTTTACGTATTGAATATGGGGTGACTCGCCAACTTGATTTGAAAAAGAAAAAGAACCAGCCCATTGGACTAGATGCCAATCCTTTTGGGCCCAAAACGACTCAATTTCATTAAAATAGGTTGCAAAATCTCGTTTCAAGTCTGCTTTTTGTGATTCAAAAGCTGTTTTGAAAGTCAGAAAGATAAGAACAATTTTATAACATCTCAATACCAAAATTACACTTTGAAAATCACCCAAGTTTACTTGAAATGTTGAAGGTCCTTTGGTTCGAGTCTCTGTTCTTCCTTCCCCTTTTTTTCTTACTTTTTTGGGTCTTAATCTTTGTAAAGCTCATAAATGAGCCCAATAGTAAAGGGCCTATTCTTCTCAGTTCATGCTTAATTCAGCATATTCACTATGAATCGAGCTTTGAGTGTGTTAAGCGCGGTTTAAGCCTAAGAAATGCTCTGTGACATGATATCCTTTTGTGGCAACCTATTGAAAGAGCTCGATCACATTTTGGCCACTTTTGAAAATGGGCCTTAAGTGCAATAGTTAGTTTATAGTTTTGATTTCGGAACAATCTATTTAGTTGTTTGTTGAAAGTACTATTAATTAAAAAAAAATGGGACATACAATAAGCAAAAAAGTACTTGACATTTTGAGAAAATTAATAGCGTGAAACTTGCATTCAATTAATTGTATTAATTTTTCT
The DNA here is from genome assembly GCF_002906115.3 of Quercus suber. Classification (NCBI taxonomy): domain Eukaryota; kingdom Viridiplantae; phylum Streptophyta; class Magnoliopsida; order Fagales; family Fagaceae; genus Quercus; species Quercus suber. Next base: position 1,058,111 of record NW_027069654.1, on the reverse strand, counting down.
TTACCAAAAACATAATTTTGGGACTCGCAAATAAGAATTTACCGAACAAAAAAAAAATTATTACTTTTTCATAATACAAGTATATTTTAATACACTTTCAATTAAAAAAAAAATTACAAAAAGTTAAATAAACTAATATCAAATACACACATAATACAACTACAAGGGCTCAAGCTCATAAAGTTGATACTCTTGTAAGTATCGATGTTAGAATTGAAGAAAGACCACGTTTGTTGTTGGATATTGTATACAAAGATTTACTACGATTAATAAAATATGTTCTTAAATTTAAGGGAAAATTACACTTTACCACTCTAAACTATACCCCATGTTACACTTAGCCCCCTAAACTATACGGATGCACACTTATCACCCTAAATTATTACCCCTTACACACTTTGCACCCTACTGTTTAGTTGACTGTTAATTTAGACCGAATTTAGACTCATGTGCAAGTCATGTGATAGCTGCAACAAGCAAAAGACCAAATCGCCGCTTATTAACTGGTATCTTATAAACCTATATGGTCTTCACTGTTATGCATCTTCTTCCCCACACTCTAGTCTCTTTGTCTCTCGCTTCGCTCCCCTAGTCCTAGTCTCTTGCTTTCATCAACTACAGAGATGAACTTCTCATCAACCAAAAACGGTAAGAATATTGACAAATAAAAAAATGAATGAACACCTCAAGGATAAAGTCATTTAATACTACTTTCTTCACTGTACAATAACCATTTGTCTTTCCAAGTTCCAACAACTCCAAATGCAAAGATTAATTAAAAAAAAACAAAAAGCCTAACATCCATTTAATTTGTTGCAAACATCCACTTTCTCTAAATTTTAGCTCTCCTTTTGAATTTTTTGTCTTCTGTGTCCAAGAAAAAACAGAGCTTTAACAAGCACTTACAACACCCAAGTACATAAATTAATTAAAACCCAGATAAATATCAATTTTGATTTTAAAAATCTAAGCCAATTAATTGTAAAAGTTCAAGCTTTCAAACTTAGTAGCGATAAAAGCATACACAAAAATTAAACTAGACGACGTATAGGACAAAGAAGAGGACGAGGAAGAAAGACGTGAGTACAGAGTAATTCACATTCACTGACTTGAAAAATAATAAAATTTAAAAAAGTGGTATATGTAGCCAAACGATGATGGGCAAAGTGGGAAAATTCCGCTAACGACAGCCACGAAAATGTCGTAATTTTTTTTAATTGGGAAGACCGGAATCTCTGTAGTTGATGAAAGCAACAGTGGGAGGAAGAAGAAGGTAGACACTGTTTGGAAGTGACAGACTGAGTTTGAGAGGAACTGAGAATATCACGTGAGGGACTTTTAATTGGATGTTTAAAGAGACTTGGACAATTCTGTCTTTTACTTGGATGCAATGCACTCAAAAGTCATGTGACTTGCACATGAGCCTAGTTTCCATCAAAGTTAATAGGTAAATTAGCGGTGGGTGCAAAGTGTGCAAGAAATAATAGTTTAAGATCCTAAGTATGTATCCGCATAATTTAAAATAATAAGTGTAACATGAAGTATAATTTAAAATAATAAAATGTAATTTTTCCTAAATTCAAATAAAAAACGTCACATTTTTTTTACCTCGATCAAAAATCTAGGCACAATAAAGTCGCTAGAAAGAGGTGAAGCACAATGAACTAAAATCAATAAAATAAATAAATAAATAAATAAAAAGGGTATGATTTGTTTCTACATCCTAGGCACAAAGAGTGCCGGATGTACAATGTACAAATTGTACATTCGGCCTTTCCTTGTTGGGATTTGGTCCATTTGGACTTACATCTCGGCCTCGCTCAGAGAGTCACAAATTATTTGTATTTTTGTTATTTGTTTCTATTTGTACTTTGTACGCCATGGGCCCATTTGTTGTTGTTGTTGTTGTTGTTGGTTTTTTTTTTATTTTTTTTATTTTTTATGGTTTGCTCTTTTTAAATCTATAAATATATGAACTATAGTGCATATTTAAAATAAAAAAATAAAAAATAAAGTAGACGTCATTCATTGACTCATGCATATAAAGTTATTGTGATTAGGTGTACTTTTTTAGATATATTTGTACCATTGGACTTTTTTTTAAAAAAAATTATAAAAAATTATTTGAGTAATCCTGCGTGTAGGGTCAGTTTTTGCGGCCCATGCCCAAGGAGGTATGGATTCGGAACCCACTGAGCCCAAAACAATAAATTTTGTAGAGAGTGGGTTAAAGGGCTAGGCTAATAATGAAAATAACAGTATTAAACAGCAACACCAATGGGAGAAGTTGAATTAATGTGCTCTCGGACGAATATAAGTACTCTGTCCGAAGAGATGTTTTTCATTGATAATCTAGGGTTACAATTCCTGGAGCTACCACCATCTAATCTCTCTTTTTTTCTCCCTCCTCTCTCCATCCTCCTCTATCAGAGGCACCCTTCAAAAGACGTGAGTACAGAGTAATTCACATTCACTGACTTGAAAAATAATAAAATTTAAAAAAGTGGTATATGTAGCCAAACGATGATGGGCAAAGTGGGAAAATTCCGCTAACGACAGCCACGAAAATGTCGTAATTTTTTTTAATTGGGAAGACCGGAATCTCTGTAGTTGATGAAAGCAACAGTGGGAGGAAGAAGAAGGTAGACACTGTTTGGAAGTGACAGACTGAGTTTGAGAGGAGCTGAGAATATCACGTGAGGGACTTTTAATTGGATGTTTTAAGAGACTTGGACAATTCTGTCTTTTACTTGGATGCAATGCACTCAAAAGTCACGTGACTTGCACATGAGCCTAGTTTCCATCAAAGTTAGTAGGTAAATTAGCGGCGGGGTGCAAAGTGTGCAAGAAATAATAATTTAAGGTCGTAAGTATGTATCCACATAATTTAAGATAATAAATGTAACATGAAGTATAATTTAAAATGATAAAATGTAATTTTTCCTAAATTCAAATAAAAAACATCACATTTTTTTTACCTCGATCAAAAATCTAGGCACAATAAAGTCGCTAGAAAGGGCTGAAGCACAATGAACTGAAATCAATAAAATAAATAAATAAATAAATAAATAAAAAGAGTATGATTTATTTCTACATCCTAGGCACAAAGAGCGCCGGATGTACAATGTACAAATTGTACATTTGGCCTTTCCTTGTTGGGATTTGGTCCATTTGGACTTACACCTCGGCCTCGCTCAGAAAGTCACAAATTATTTGTGTTTTTGTTGTTTGTTTTTGTTTGTACTTTGTACACCATGGGCCCATTTGCTGTTTTTTTTTTTTTTTGGGTTTGCTCTTTTTAAATCTATAAAAATATGAACTATAGTGCATATTTAAAATAAAAAAATAAAAAATAAAGTAGACGTCATTCATTGACTCATGCATATAAAGTTATTGTGATTAGGTGTACTTTTTTAGATATATTTGTACCATTGGACTTTTTTTAAAAAAAAATTATAAAAAATTATTTGAGTAATCCTGCGTCAATAATATTTTCAAAATAATTTCACGATAAACTTCAAACGACAAATTATTATTGATTATAATTTGGGTTTACTATTGACATCATTTTTTTATTTACTAATAATAACTTATTATTTATAATTTATTGTGAAAATATTATGGAGATAGTATTATTTAATATTATTCAATATAAAATATTAAATATATTTTAATAGCTGCCCTTTGGCCATTTATTAACAAAATTCTTGATGTAAATATACTTTTGGTCTTTACATTTTGTACCAATTTATATCATCATGGTCCCCACGTTTTTTTCTCGGATGCAGTCCTTAAAATCAAAAAAGCATTCTCATTTTAGTCTTTACCATCATCTCACTAATGGAAATAGTCTATGTGGCAGATAGAGTGCACTGTTGGCACATTAGATGCTGACATGGTTATTAAAATAATATTAAAATGTTTAATTAACAATAAAAAAGTTACAAGTCAACATTTAAATGAATAAATAAAAGAGAAATCTTATGTCCACAACTTTTTCATAACAAATTCTAAGTGACAAGTTGTTATTGGTTATTATAGGTGAGCAAAAAAGTAATTTAAATTATAGATTCAAATTAAAATCAATAACAATTTACCACCTATGATTTATTGTGAAAGTATTTGTGAAGATGTTGTGGATGTAGCACTTCTCTAAACAAAAGTCACATAAAAAAAAATTAAAAACAAAATTCCTCTAACTATTTTTAAAAAATAAAATAAAATAAAATTTTATTACTTTCATTTTTTTTTCTTTTCAGAAGAACATGATCATGTTCTATGTTCTTTCTGCGCGTTCAGGTTCAATCCTTATTTTCTTATCTTCTTCTTCTTCTTTCTTTCATTTTTTTTTTTTTGGTACTTGTTTTATAATCAAACACATCAAAACTCAGATCAATAATAGTTAAACAAAATATCATTTTATTAAGCATTTTCTGGAAAGAGTATATATCACCAAGCCCTTTTTATGGAAAGTAGATGACTCATCATACTTTAATCTGGTTCAGGTGGATTGAACTAGTTGTGGTTGGATCTGTACAGTTTATTACTCAAAAAATGCCTCAAAAACAGCTCTTTTTACCTGAAAATAATAATACATTTAATCAGGATTATGGTATTTTCTTAATATCTCATTTGTTTTGACTTCGATTTTGGCTCATGAATTGTTGTTTTGAAAGAAATTTCATGATCTTTAAGATTGTTTACTTTACCTCGATTAGATGGTCGGATAAAAAACTCAATATTTTGACCAATCCCGATCAAGGTTTAGTCAACATTGGACAAATTTGCTAGAAATGGCAAGTTTGATTTTGGATTGTTTGTTCCATTGCCCAAGTAGGGTAAAATTTGGATTTCGAAATCATGGTTTTCACCTATTTTTCAAGATCTAAATCATATTTTAGTACGTTAATTGGGGCCAAACAAAATACAGTATCAATAGACCATTTTAAAAAGTTTTGATACCACTTCATAAAAAATATAAATAGTTGTCAAAAAAATCAGTAGTTTTTTTCTTTTTTCATAAAAAATTCTAAAAATATTTTAAAACTAATACGTAATATCCTTAGGACATTCGTTAACTTTTACCGTATAAATATATATATATATATATTAAAATTTTAAAAATTAATATAACATAATTTGACTTATATTAATCTTCTTTTTGAACCAATTTTCAAGCCACTGGCTCACATCTTTAACTAGGAATATTTAAGATGATATGTACACAAGAACCAATCAATAAATTCTTATTTTCATTAAAATTCATGGGTGTCTCATTTTGAAAATAATCATATAACTATGTAACATATCTGATCATTTTCCCGAATATTAAAAATTATCCTACTATGTTGATCTTGGGAACAACAAAGTTCTTTCAATTTATAGCCGAAAATATAAATAACCATTAAAATAACTCTAAACACCCATTAAATTAGGCTTGCATTGCTTTTTTTTTTTTTTTAAGAATCAAACATACACACAAGGGAGAGAGAAAATAGATTCTAAATTAGGCTTTAATTGCTAATGGTAAGCAAAAGTACATATATTTAGCCAAAACTTAGAGAAAATTTAAGCAGACTTTAATTAGATTCTTAATTTTACACCACATGTCCCATTTAATTTTAATTTTGTGCTAAGTAAATTGTTGAGTGTAAAAATCAAAGAGTCCAAATCCAATTAGATTCTAAATTGGATTTTAATTGGAGTCCAATTTTTTGCTATGCGTCTGTTTATTTTTTTAATTTTTGTGGCAAGTGAATTATTAGGTGAAAAAACCAAAGAGTCTAAATCCAATTAAATTCTAAATCATATATATATATATATATGGGTTTAAGTTACACTTGTGTAACTCTTGAGTTACACATTTTTTAAGCCATAGATTTATGAGAAATCCAACAGATAAAAACAAAACACTATTGTGGGGGGAGAAAAACCCAACCCAACTTATTTGGGCCCAAGGCCCTAAATGAGGATCACTCTTCGTCCGAGGAGGTGAGGCCTTCAGTCAGGCCCACTACAAAGAGGGATGCCTTGAGGTGAGCACGTATACCATCCGAGGAGATGCTCATGGTCCGAGTAGTCCTGCATCCTCGGATCCGAAGAGATTTGACTCAACACGAGCAGGGAAGTTTCAAGTGATCTATTTGACAGGTGTCAAGAGGGAGAGGAATCTCGGATACACATAAACTATTTGGTCTCAAGACATATTTGGTCGTTCATTTCTCTGTACATTTATTAGATAAGATGTTCAATTGGAAGTTAATCTCTGCCAGTCTGACTTTTGTAATCAAATCATATGCCCTCCATATAATAAGGTCTGAGTATTAAGTTTTAAGGTGTTAGGACTATGGAAGTAAACCCTTAACATCAAACCTGCTTATTCAAAGGCCAGCAAGAATACGGAGGACTTTTTCATCATCTTTCTTCCACCACATCTACATCTACTATCCAAAAAAAAAAAATGTGGCTTGACTAATGGTTTTTCAAAACTTTTCCTTAAAATAAACTTGATGGATATTACACCCATTAGGCTAACCGTGAATTGTCTATCGATATGAAAACCCCTGCACACATTAGATTCATTCTCAACAGAACATTCAGCAGTTTGTTGGAAATTTGTACGCCATTTTGATTTTTTTTTTTTTTTTCTTTCTGCCAGCAACCTGTGGAGGTGGGGAGGTGAAAGAGAGAGAGAGAGAGTCAAAAGTCAAACTTTTTTTTAGGTTTAGAGATAGGTTTAGAAGGTAATTAATTAAGGTAATTAATTAGATTCTAATAAGAATATTTGTAATAATTATAGTCTTTTTTTAATCGTTGGATCAACTTAAATTCAATGATTTAGAAAATATGTAACTTTTTAGAGTTACACTAGGTGTAACTTGAATTTATCTTATATATATATATATATATATATTGAGTAACAATTACATATTTTAGAAATGTATGGTTTAAAAAAAATGTAAGCTAATACTATGTACAATTTGAATCTCTTCTAAAAAAAATAATTACGATTATTTTTAATTGTACTCATGCATATACACAATGCTATACACTAGTTTAGTATAATTTGTAAGACCAAAACTAATAATCGAACAAAATTGGCTTCTACCCTTTTCTCCCAAACTAAGCAGCATTTTACCCACTTTTCCAAACTAATTAGGAAAATGCCTATCTTTTGAAACTCGATTTAAAATAAATCGAGTTAAGCCCTATAGTAGTGTTTTTAAAGAGCCTATAGTGACATTTTAAGGACCTATAGTGGCGTTTTGTAACTCGACTTTCATGAAATCAAGTTATAGGTAAAAAAAATTTTAAAAAAAATTACCTATAACTTGATTTCATAGAGGCTGAGTTACAAAACGCTAGTATAAGTCCTTAAAATGTCACTATAAGCTTTTTAAAAACGCTGCTATAGGGCTCTAGATTTTTTTTTTTTTTTAAACTCAATTTATCACAAATTGAGGAGCATTTCCCTAATTAGTTTAGAAAATTGGGCAAAACGCTACTTAATTTGGGAGAAAAGGGCATTTGCCCATTTTGTCCACTAATAATCTATTTCCTAATTCCTACACCCAAATTGGCACCACAATATCTAATTAGTGGGCGCTTGTGAAAAGAGTACACTTTTTTTTTTTTTTGCTGGAAGCATGTGAAAGAATATCAAGTTGTTGACGTGTGTTAAATTTCTTGTGAAATTTAATGTGGACTCTGTGTCTTTAGACTTACTAGGTAAGAAAAGGCATAAGGATAATGACCCATTCAATTGTTGTTTAACTTTAACTTGCTTTGCGGGCTTTAACCCCCAAAGGCTTTGTATTTTTTGTTTTTGGTCCCAAGAATTTCGTTATTTTTGTCTTTTTGCCTTTTTTTCCCCTACTATACAAAGTTCAAATACGAAGAAAAAGCATAATTAAGTTGAGAATTGCATAGTCTATAGGGAAAGAGCACGAAGAAAGAAAACTTTTTTCCTAGATTGTCAGCCTAGTCCTTACCTTCTATTTTTTGACTTTTAAACCGTATGTTCTTCCGGATCAATTGCGTTTGTTAAAGTTTTCAATAACTTTTTAATTGAGAGGTCAAGAGTAGAATATAAGTTAATTTTAATATTTTAGATCCCTGCATCCATTTATTTTTTATTTTTATATAATAATTTTGAAATTATTAAAAAAATATGTTCATTTTCATTTTTCTTTTCATTCTAATTCGAGACGGTTTATATATCATCCGACAATTTTGGGGTACTTTTTTCGGAATTTTTATTATTAAATTAAATCTATTACTTATAGGCCAAAAAGGTGAGTGTGATTTATGGCAGACAGAGACTTTGATAATCTGTAATAAAGAAACTTTAATGTTGAATATAGTGCGGCAGATAGATGAAAAATGCAGTTAGAAATTAATGAGAACTATGTAATCATGACATAACTATTATTTAAAAAACTTGCCATTTAAATAATTTATTAATGACATAGATATTGATCATTAATTTTTTAGAAATTTTGTAAGCATGGAGAACATAAGAAGAATATGTAATCCAATAGTGGATTTATCAAAATTTACCTCCAATAAAAAAAATATTGAATAAGATTATAACTTTAAATTATAGCTAATTTTATAGCTAAACTTTTTTTTTTTTTAATGCCATTCTATATTTCTATTTAAATTTATTGATTTCGTAATTGTTCCTAAGGTCAAAATAGCAGGACTTACGTCTCAAAACTATCTTCTTATTGGATTCTATTCCCTTCTGTTTGCTTTGATGCGTGTTGTGCGGAGTCTTCAAACCAACGTAGAAAAGACGACTCTTGTTAGTGTAGGGAACCTTCCTCAGCTCCCACTAAACCATTCCTTATAAAACAAGTAAAGTACCCGTTGTATTACACGTGAAACACAACAATTTTAGCTATAATTATATATTGTGACTAATTATTTGTTATTGTCTTATAAATTCACAACTTTTTTTAATCATTCATAATTAATTAGCTACATGACAATTGTGTCAACCGTGACAAAAGTTGTACTATAGTCCTAAAAAATTTTTTTGCATACTCTTTGCCTATGCATTAAGTGGTGGAGCCAAATTTGACTTGTGGTCAAATTTTAAAAATTATCTTGGAATAATAGATTCTAAAAAAAATAGGGGGGGAAACTATGGGGCACTGGAAGAAGAAGACTTACAGAATAATGACGATTCTCTTCAGGTAGTGTGCAAGTTGAACTAGATTCAAATCATACGCATCAATGGTTGTAAGCACGAAAATGAGGAAACCAGACGATTCAAACAGGTACTTATACTCCCCCTTAGGTTCCCCAAATGTAACTGCCTACCCATAAAAGCAGGAAATCCCCACCGAACAATTACCATCACACCATTGAAAGTGGGAAACGTGGTGCCGCCAAAATTTAATGTGGGCACACATTAAGTCTTGAAACGCCAAAAAGGCACATCGGGCAGTCGAAAAGTCGCCAGCATTAGCGCGAACCGAAGTGGGGCAATTCATCTAGAGGGCCCGCAGGTATCAAAACCCTCCTCCCCGTCCAAGGGAACGTGCAGCAGGCCCAGAGCAAGCTGTCACCCTCACACTTAATGCATTCACCTAAACCCTCTGGCCGCATTAATGGGGACATAACCCCTTAGCAGGGCAATGTTGATCAGAGTGAACCACTTGAGTACTGATAAGGCCTCTGATGGGCGGACGGCCAGAAGAAAGGCAAATGGATGATCAACAGATGGAAGAACGAGATAGGACAATGAAGACTATATAAGAAAAGCGAGTAAAGTAAGATAAGGGGGGAAAAAAAGGAGAAGAAAAAGGGCTTCTCGGCCACGGGCCGAGGAGCATCCCCCCAGTTGTAAATAAGTTCTAAGTATTTTTTAATAGAAGAAGGGAGTTTATGCTTGGTGAACGATGGCCAGCGCCTAAACCTTCAATCCACTCTCTACAAATTTATTGTTTGAGCTTGTTGGGCTGAAAACTCATTCATACTCTGGGTCAATACAAATTGAGTCCCTACAATTATACTTTAGAATATTTCAAAAGACCCTTGATGGAATTTGATGGATAAAAAATGTTAATGCATAAAACAAAATTCAATAAATCGAGGCTTCTTTGATGACGTGAAGCTAGAGATGTGATATAAATTATGTTTGCCGTAGTAACATTTTCCATCCGTTGTATGCTAGCAAGTAGTTTTTTTTTTTTTTTTTTTTTTTTTTTTTTTTTTTTTGAAAATATAGGATTAAAGTGAAATTAAAATAATAATTAAAAACTCTGAAAAAGAGAGGTTGTTTGGTTATTTTATTTTATTTTTATTTTATTGTTAGGCTCTTGAGCGTTTTTTTTATTTATACAGTCTCTTGAGAGTTAATACTAATAGTACATTCGAATTCGTGATAGTGGGTTTGCCCACATTTCTCTTCATAAAAGTGTCCCAAAACAAATGAACATGCTCCAGGATGAGCCAAACCAAACCCAAAACAAATATAATATTTGGGTTAAAAAAGATTGTAAAAGATGAACAATTTTTGGGCTACTTATCTGCTCTTGTTTTGGGTTAAACCCAATAATTTGGACTGGATACTATATTTATAGGCCTCACACTATATCCGCCACTCCCAACTTTTATGAACTTGAATTGTTACTATTGTAATTTGTATGTCCATGCAGTAACAAAAATCTAAGCATTTGGAAAGAACTCCTTTGTAACACATGAAGACAAGCATAGATGCCAAATTGACAAGGCAAACATGACCAAAAGACAACCCTTATATGGCCCTTTGTTAGAGAAAAAACATGGAAACCCTGTGCCAGATCATATAAAAGAGCAAATTATACATATGCATCAATGATCTCAAATTGGTGATGTTGGGTCAGCCTTCTATAAAAATTCATCCAAATCCAAATCCACACCTTTATTTTGTAAGCCCAAAACAGAAGATTTGGTTTGGAGGCCCAAATAAATTTCCCCTATTAAAACTTTCCAAACTGAGCAGCAGAAAGAAAAAGGCCGAGATCCATACTATTATTCATAAACCTTGGAGGAAAAAAAAAAAAAAAAAAAAAAACACGTGGGGATGACTTCTACTATTGCAAACCTCACAAAAGAGACTATTCATAACACGTAATTCAAACAAACCAACAAGCAAAACGAGAGAATGGATAACCAGGAAGCCTACATAGTACATAGAACACTGGAGGCTCAGACAGGGTTGACGTTCACAGCTATCATTTGGAGATTGTCTTGGCCGCTGTTTATAATGCCATGGCCGCCGGCGAGGTTGTCGCCAGGAAGCCTTTGGGTAGCATTATCGGTGTTGTTAGTTGTAAACTTGCGTAGTGCAAGAACGAGCGCGATGATGAGGATCACCAGGCCAAGTATTTGAGCTGCAAGTTTAAGGTCCGAAAGCAATGACATTTGTTCCCTGCAGTAACCAAGAGGAAATTAATTCTATCAACACTGGAACCAATAAAAATAAAATTAGAAAAAAATTTGTTAATTAAATATAGTCAGCTATATATTCTCACCTGTTTGGAGGAGTAGATAGAGATAGAGGATGTTTGGGTAGAACAAAGTGAAAAGGAAATGGAGAGTGATATATTTTTTAGTTGGTTGAGTTAAATGTGTCGTAGTGGATATACAGAATCAAACGAAAGTTGTGTCTTCCTGTAAGTTATTTTAGTTTATATAGAGAGATGCAGTCATATTCGGGTGGGGCAATGGGGCTGAGAGAATTGTTTCAAGCTGTGAGATCACTGAAATGCAATCATGGACGAGCTATTCTTTGACTTTGGGGCTGAGTTTTTAATTTTTTTTAATATTATATATATAAAATGAAATTTTAAAATAAAAAATAAAAATATATATACTTGGTCTCCTTGAAAATTAAAATTGGTCACAAAAGCCAATAAACATAACAGACACCTCATTCCTTGTGACCATGCACCATGTGATCAAGTGTATCCGTATGGTGTGTGTACTAATGTGTATAGTTTTTGACTTTTTGTAAGCTCTCAAAACATATTCATTGATTATTTAACATTTTTTATGCAAATGACTTGAGTTTTTTGACATTGGTTATTTGTTGTTTGGTACTTAAAAAGTTAGAAGTGTGGTTCTTTTATTTTCCTTGGCAATGTTAATTAATTTTTTTGGTTCAATAACATTTGACATATAATTAGATGATGATGATAAATGTGACTTATATTTGATTGGTAAATCATGGGAAACTTAGCTAAAGTATTAGATTTATTTCAAAAGAAAAACGCATAATGCAAAAACAACTATTTAGTATCCGTTTGGATATTGATGAAAGTCTTGGCGTCCAATGTTTCACTTTTTCTTTTTTTGAGAAGAGCATTAAATGAGTTCAAGTGGGTTCTGTGCACTATTCATAGGACCCACAAGCCTCTTTTTTCGACAAAATTTTCATTAAAAATGGGTTTCACGGCACTATTTACACATTTAAAAATTATTTTACTACAGATATTTTCAATTTTCAACAAAATAAGCAGTATCCAAACGAACCCTTAGTGTCTTTTCTTTTACTGGTGTAATGAATTTACTTAGAATAATGTGACAACTATTATAGATTTTACTAAATAAATCTTATAAATTGATATATCAATAGTTAAGACACAACAAATAAGTAATTAAGAAATTTATTTATTATATTATTGATGTGACACCAAATAAATTCATTTCTATATCAATTTGCAAATATTATGTAGTAAAATAGATAGTAGTTTTGTGATTTATTTATTATGATATTGATGTAATACTAATTGCTTTCAATATATTGTTAACCATCATGCACCCTTAGCATGATAGTTGCTCCTCAAGTATAAGTACTTGTGGAGTGTTTGGGGTAAAAGTCGAGATTCAAATAAATAAAAGGGAGTTTCGCACACATATACACTTAGATTAATTTGGAGTAGAATTTTTATCTTTTATATATATATATATATATATTGTTAAAACAGGAGAATCATAATTTTGTTATTAGTTTTTTTTTTCTTGTTAAAAAACGAGCAGTTTGTTTTTGTTAAATTTTTTTCTTTTTAAAAGGCTCATTTGGACCACTATATTAAGAAATGACAAAATCATTAACAGTCAATCATTTACTTTTTGCCAAACTACCCCCCCNAGAACCAAGGTATTGCATGGTCCTCCGGACTCAAACCTATGGGAAACTAGATACTTACAAAAAAATAGAAGTGGTAGACAGAACCAAGGCATTGCATGGTCCTCGGACCCAAGCCTATGGTAAAACTATTCACACCATTATACCTGGGTACTAGACAGAACCAAGGTATTGCATGGTCCTTGGACTCAAACCTATGGGGAAACTAGATACTTACAGAAAAATAGAAGTGGTAGACAGAACCAAGGCATTGCATGGTCCTCGGACCCAAGCCTATGGTAAAACTACTCACACCATTATACCTGGGTACTAGACAGAACCAAGGTATTGCATGGTCCTCGGACTCAAACCTATGGGGAAACTAGATACTTACAGAAAAATAGAAGTGGTAGACAGAACCAAGGCATTGCATGGTCCTCGGACCCAAGCCTATGGTAAAACTATTCACACCATTATACCTGGGTACTAGACAGAACCAAGGTATTGCATGGTCCTCAGACTCAAACCTATGGGGAAACTAGATACTTACAGAAAAATAGAAGTGGTAGAAAGAACCAAGGCATTGCATGGTCCTCGGACCCAAGCCTATGGTAAAACTATTCACACCATTATACCTGAGTAGTAGACAAAACCAAGGCATTGCATGGTCCTCGGACCCAAGCCTATGGTAAAACTATTCACACCATTATACCTGAGTACTAGACAAAATCAAGGTATTGCATGGTCCTCGGACTCAAACCTATGGGGTCACTGGAAGAAGAAGACTTACAGAAATATGACGATTCTCTTCAGGTAGTGTGCAAGTTGAACTAGATTCAAATCATACGCATCAATGGTTGTAAGCACGAAAATGAGGAAACCAGACGATTCAAACAGGTACTTATACTCCCCCTTAGGTTCCCCAAATGTAACTGCCTACCCATAAAAGCAGGAAATCCCACCGAACAATTACCATCACACCATTGAAAGTGGGAAACGTGGTGCCGCCAAAATTTAATGTGGGCACACATTAAGTCTTGAAACGCCAAAAACGCACATCGGGCAGTCGAAAAGTCGCCAGCATTAGCGCGAACCGAAGTGGGGCAATTCATCTAGAGGGCCCGCAGGTATCAAAACCCTCCTCCCCGTCCAAGGGAACGTGCAGCAGGCCCAGAGCAAGCTGTCACCCTCACACTTAATGCATTCACCTAAACCCTCTGGCCGCATTAATGGGGACATAACCCCTTAGCAGGGCAATGTTGATCAGAGTGAACCACTTGAGTACTGATAAGGCCTCTGATGGGACGGACGGCCAGAAGAAAGGCAAATGGATGATCAACAGATGGAAGAACGAGATAGGACAATGAAGACTATATAAGAAAAGCGAGTAAAGTAAGATAAGGGGGGAAAAAAAGGAGAAGAAAAAGGGCTTCTCGGCCACGGGCCGAGGAGCATCCCCCCAGTTGTAAATAAGTTCTAAGTATTTTTTAATAGAAGAAGGGAGTTTATGCTTGGTGAACGATGGCCAGCGCCTAAACCTTCAATCCACTCTCTACAAATTTATTGTTTGAGCTTGTTGGGCTGAAAACTCATTCATACTCTGGGTCAAATCCAAATTGAGTCCCTACAATTATACTTTAGAATATTTCAAAAGACCCTTGATGGAATTTGATGGATAAAAAAATTAATGCATAAAACAAAATTCAATAAATCGAGGCTTCTTTGATGACGTGAAGCTAGAGATGTGATATAAATTATGTTTGCCGTAGTAACATTTTCCATCCGTTGTATGCTAGCAAGTAGTTTTTTTTTTTTTTTTTTTTTTTTTTTTTTTTTTTTTGAAAATATAGGATTAAAGTGAAATTAAAATAATAATTAAAAACTCTGAAAAAGAGAGGTTGTTTGGTTATTTTATTTTATTTTTATTTTATTGTTAGGCTCTTGAGCGTTTTTTTTATTTATACAGGTCTCTTGAGAGTTAATACTAATAGTACATTCGAATTCGTGATAGTGGGTTTGCCCACATTTCTCTTCATAAAAGTGTCCCAAAACAAATGAACATGCTCCAGGATGAGCCAAACCAAACCCAAAACAAAATAATATTTGGGTTAAAAAAGATTGTAAAAGATGAACAATTTTTGGGCTACTTATCTGCTCTTGTTTTGGGTTAAACCCAATAATTTGGACTGGATACTATATTTATAGGCCTCACACTATATCCGCCACTCCCAACTTTTATGAACTTGAATTGTTACTATTGTAATTTGTATGTCCATGCAGTAACAAAAATCTAAGCATTTGGAAAGAACTCCTTTGTAACACATGAAGACAAGCATAGATGCCAAATTGACAAGGCAAACATGACCAAAAGACAACCCTTATATGGCCCTTTGTTAGAGAAAAAACATGGAAACCCTGTGCCAGATCATATAAAAGAGCAAATTATACATATGCATCAATGATCTCAAATTGGTGATGTTGGGTCAGCCTTCTATAAAAATTCATCCAAATCCAAATCCACACCTTTATTTTGTAAGCCCAAAACAGAAGATTTGGTTTGGAGGCCCAAATAAATTTCCCCTATTAAAACTTTCCAAACTGAGCAGCAGAAAGAAAAAGGCCGAGATCCATACTATTATTCATAAACCTTGGAGGAAAAAAAAAATTAAAAAAAAAAAACACGTGGGGATGACTTCTACTATTGCAAACCTCACAAAAGAGACTATTCATAACACGTAATTCAAACAAACCAACAAGCAAAACGAGAGAATGGATAACCAGGAAGCCTACATAGTACATAGAACACTGGAGGCTCAGACAGGGTTGACGTTCACAGCTATCATTTGGAGATTGTCTTGGCCGCTGTTTATAATGCCATGGCCGCCGGCGAGGTTGTCGCCAGGAAGCCTTTGGGTAGCATTATCGGTGTTGTTAGTTGTAAACTTGCGTAGTGCAAGAACGAGCGCGATGATGAGGATCACCAGGCCAAGTATTTGAGCTGCAAGTTTAAGGTCCGAAAGCAATGACATTTGTTCCCTGCAGTAACCAAGAGGAAATTAATTCTATCAACACTGGAACCAATAAAAATAAAATTAGAAAAAAATTTGTTAATTAAATATAGTCAGCTATATATTCTCACCTGTTTGAGGAGTAGATAGAGATAGAGGATGTTTGGGTAGAACAAAGTGAAAAGGAAATGGAGAGTGATATATTTTTTAGTTGGTTGGTTAAATGTGTCGTAGTGGATATACAGAATCAAACGAAAGTTGTGTCTTCCTGTAAGTTATTTTAGTTTATATAGAGAGATGCAGTCATATTCGGGTGGGGCAATGGGGCTGAGAGAATTGTTTCAAGCTGTGAGATCACTGAAATGCAATCATGGACGAGCTATTCTTTGACTTTGGGGCTGAGTTTTTAATTTTTTTTAATATTATATATATAAAAATGAAATTTTAAAATAAAAAATAAAAATATATATACTTGGTCTCCTTGAAAATTAAAATTGGTCACAAAAGCCAATAAACATAACAGACACCTCATTCCTTGTGACCATGCACCATGTGATCAAGTGTATCCGTATGGTGTGTGTACTAATGTGTATAGTTTTTGACTTTTTGTAAGCTCTCAAAACATATTCATTGATTATTTAACATTTTTTATGCAAATGACTTGAGTTTTTTGACATTGGTTATTTGTTGTTTGGTACTTAAAAAGTTAGAAGTGTGGTTCTTTTTTTTTCCTTGGCAATGTTAATTAATTTTTTTGGTTCAATAACATTTGACATATAATTAGATGATGATGATAAATGTGACTTATATTTGATTGGTAAATCATGGGAAACTTAGCTAAAGTATTAGATTTATTTCAAAAGAAAAACGCATAATGCAAAAAAGGACCATGCAATACCTTGGTTCTGTCTAGTACCCAGGTATAATGGTGTGAATAGTTTTACCATAGGTTTGGGTCCGAGGACCATGCAATGCCTTGGTTCTGTCTACCACTTCTATTTTTCTGTAAGTATCTAGTTTCCCCATAGGTTTGAGTCCGAGGACCATGCAATACCTTGGTTCTGTCTAGTACCCAGGTATAATGGTGTGAGTAGTTTTACCATAGGCTTGGGTCCGAGGACCATGCAATGCCTTGGTTCTGTCTACCACTTCTATTTTTCTGTAAGTATCTAGTTTCCCCATAGGTTTGAGTCCGAGGACCATGCAATACTTTTGTTCTGTCTAGTACCCAGGTATAATGGTGTGAATAGTTTTACCATAGGCTTGGGTCCGAGGACCATGCAATGCCTTGGTTCTGTCTACCACTTTTATTTTTCTGCAAATAGGGGTTTGTCCTCGGACCGCTTTACTGGAGATGATTCCTCCTTGGGTCGGATTATGATCTTTACACGTGGCGTTGATCTCGCCTCCAGCTCGAGTTCCCATCTTTTTCATTTATGAAGCGTCCTTTGTCCGTTCGTGTTCCGCGCTTGACGCTTCGGTTCGCGAAACGCGCCTTCATTAATGTCCTCGTGAATTAACATGAGTCCAACGGTCTATGGCCCCCTTGGAATTTGGTAGCCTCATTATTAGCTTTGCTGATAACTCTCTTTTCGAATTTTGCATGAATTAATTCTCACCAACCCTCATCCCCTATATAAGGTGGGGGGATGATTTCTCCATAATCCATGAACCTCCCAACACAAACAGAGAGAACATACCTTTTTAGCTCCCCGAACCCCTTTAACAACCCCGCCGAAATTGTGACTGGAGTTGGCAAATATGAGGCGGCTTTGGGCGGGTGTGAGGACATCCGTGCCAAGAGCCGTTATGGCCGCAGCCCCACTGGGCTTCCGGCGCGGCAGAATCTGGGCGTAACCCCGATGGCGCCATACAAGGTGGCTCGGAGGGATGTCGTTGAAGTACCTAACGTCTCTCCTCGGAGCACACCCCCGACGAAGAAGGCGTGCGAATTCATGTCATGGGCGGTGCTCGAGTGTTGCCATCTCCAATGGCCAACACTCGTGAGGATTGGAGAGAATCAAGGGAACATCACGGGGGAGGGTGTCCCGGAGCCCCTGCATCTGCTCCTCTCTTTGTTCAAGCTCCGCCGCTCCGAGAAAGGAGTTGTTGGTGGCCTTGAAACAAGCTGGCCCTTCCCCTTCCCTGCTTTTATTGTCAAGTTCTCCCATTCTCTTGATGCCAATAAAAGCATGGGTTGACACTTCCCTCTGGCTAGTTTTTTAGGGCGGGTCCACCTGGGCCTCTGATTGTAGAACTAGCTGGTAGGATTAGCTTGTAAATTTGTTTGTAAAACACGCCTGCCTGAGCCTCTGATTGTAATTTGTACTGTTTCTATTTATGAAATAATATCAAGATTTCTCTTTTCGCTGTCAAATCTTTTTTTTTTTTTACTTCGCCAACCTACTGTAAAACGACCACTTAGAACAATCGCCTGGTGCGCCGGCCAGCGCACTAATCCTTCTCACAGACGGCGCCAATTGCAGGGACTCAATTTGGATTTGACCCAGAGTATGAATGGGCTTTCAGCCCAACAAGCCCAAACAATAAATTTGCAGAGAGTGGATTGAAGGTTTAGGCGCTGGCCGTCATTCACCAAGCATGAACTCCCTTCTTCTATTAAAAAATACTTAGAACTTATTTACAACTGGGGGGATGGGCCGAGGAGCCCTTTTTCTTCTCCTTTTTTTCCCCCCTTATCTTACTTTACTCGCTTTTCTTATATAGTCTTCATTGTCCTATCTCGTTCTTCCATCTGTTGATCATCCATTTGCCTTTCTTCTGGCCGTCCGTCCCATCAGAGGCCTTATCAGTACTCAAGTGGTTCACTCTGATCAACGTTGCCCTGCTAAGGGGTTATGTCCCCATTAATGCGGCCAGAGGGTTTAGGTGAATGCATTAAGTGTGAGGGTGACAGCTTACTCTGGGCCTGGCCTTTCCCAAAATTATCCTTGGCATGCCGAGGACAAGGAGGTCCTCGGCGTGGATCCGAAAAAGAGGTTTTCCCTAATTTAGCCTTGAATGGTCAGTCTTCCTCGGCGTGGGCCTTGGGCCTACTACACGATAGGCTGAAACTATCAGGCCCACGGGCCCCACAATAATAATGATTTTAAAACAAAACTAATGTTTATGACCCAAATATACAATTTAACCAACAAATTTTAATAAAATCATCCAAAAACTGACAAATTCCAATCAACAATTGGCAATTATTTTAGTAATACTTAGAAAAAGTAAATGCCAAATTTGATCGTTGAAATTACTTCCATAGCAAAAATGTAAAATATTTTTTTTACAAATTTTTAGTGCCAACCAAAAATAAACAACCATAAATAAATATAAATGGTGGGAAGCTATGCCCTAAGAAATGAACCAATGGTGGCCTACCCTCCTTCGGTCATTCTGATTCACGGATAGCAAAAGCAATTAAGCAACTCAGACATGTTTTTTCTACTGTCACTATCACTGCTTTACCAAACTAAAATTTATTAGGGAGAATACCACATAAGGAAAATTTTTAGATACTCCTAGTGTTAGACTTATGGTTAAGTGATTAAATTCACAATTTCCTAATAGTTTAAGTTTTTGGGACAATCAGTAATTTAATATGGTATCAGAGCAAGAAATCCTTAGTTCGATCCCTAACTTTACTCTACCTCCCATTTAAAATGTTAAAAATTCCTACTTGTTGGGCCCCCACTTATTAAGAGGAAGTTTAGGTCCACAAGTGAGGGAGAGTATTAGACTTATGATTAAGTGATTAAATTCACAATTTCCTAATAGCTTAACCTTTTGGGACAATCGGTAATTTAAGACCTAGAGCATGAAGAAATAGTGCTCTTTTCTCTCACATTTACGGTAGAACCCACCATGAATGTGGGAAGAGGAAGCATTATTCTCTATACTCCGAGAATACCTAAGAATTACTTACCACATGGTCCACAATCCAAATCTGTAGTGCAATATGTGAGAGACCGCGCCCTCGGCCCATTTTTATGTTTGTTGGGCCAAACCCACGTGAATGGGTGGAGTCGTGTTATTGCCTCTCAAAATGGAGGTTCGACTAGTTATATTTTCCCCTTTAGATTAAGGGTTTTACAATGGAGTCGCCACTTATTTAATTTTTGGAATAAATAAGAAAACCATAATTGAAAAATTCGTCATTTTATTAATTTGAAATTGAATTTACATTGAACATAGAAAATTACACGGCTTTGGTCCTAGATACAATCTAAGATAAAGTACATGGCTTTGTTTCCTAGTTACAATCTAGAAATTGAAAATTACAAGGATAAGCACTTGATCTACTAACCCTTGATCTAAGTTCGGAGGCTATGTTACAAGGTGGGAAGGTGTTAGGCACCCACCTTGCCCGGTGAAACCGGTCTTCTAGACTATGGTGGCCAACATTCATATCACATCATCCAATATGTTATCAATCAATTTGCATGTTGAATTTAAAGTGT
>NW_027069654.1:1009745-1037292 GCF_002906115.3 Quercus suber | reverse complement strand
CTCTCTTGAGTTCTAGTGAAGTTGAGTAGTCTTGTCATATCTTGGTCTTCCTGAGACTCAAGGTATTGAGTGAGACTCACTCTCCCTCTCCTAGCTCTTCTTTTCCTCCACCCTTAGGATCTCCCTCAAAAGTCTCCTCCTCCACCATATGGATCTTGCATGAAGGTATAACCTCTTTCCCTAATTGTTTTTTGTGTTACCATGATAAGGGTTTAAGATTAAAGCATGATAGTAATCATTTGAATATGTTTGAATGTTCTTAATTGTCCTTATATGTTCTTCACATGTTCTTGGTTGTTCATCACATGTTCATGCATAAACGCTAGTTTTAATCTTAAATCTACATCAAAAATATGAAAAACATGTTTCTTTCATAATTCTTTCAAGTCCTTGAATCTAGGATATCACCATACACACACATTCACTAGAATTTATTTGTCAATCCAAATGAAGTGCTTAATAAATTGAATTAGGGTTTATCACATGCACACACTTTAGAATTAATTGGTTCCCAATTTACTCTAATTAAAAGATAATTACACAAATTACTCATTGAATAATTAATGTTTAACTATCTAATTAATTAGGTGTATGCAACCTCACCATAAAATGTAGTCCTAACCAATTAAATTATGACACATCATTGATCTCAAATTGATTACACCTATAACCAATTGAAATCAATTGTTCATAATCACATATAGTCGGACTCAATTTGTGATAGTACATCTTAGCCATTAAAACTTGATTTGATGATAACTTTCAATCTAATGGTCCGATTAGGGCTTATGACCAGGCGATTTGATCGTTACAACATCAAGATTATTTTGGTGAAATGAGTCTAATGGCTAGAATCAAGATGCATATTTTTAAAGTGAAAGTACCATTTTGCCCTCCATGTGAAGTTAAATGCGGGTTGCAAAATGGGGTGTCAACACAATAGTCTTATGTTGACTTTTATGCAAGGTGTAGATGGAAAATCTTTAAGGGATTGTTGTCTTATATGAGACTGATTCTCAACAATGTTGTAGATGGAAAGAAACCGTTTTAAAATTCCAATTTTATGTATTTTGGAAGCAAGAGATCTGATTTAAATGAAATTTAATATATTTTCTATTTTCTTTTTAATGTTTCTTAAGTATAGGATTTAATAAATAAAATTGCACATGGGTTTCAGTTAACTCAACAAGTAAAGTCTCTAATGGTTGAATAAGAGATCTAGGATTCAATTCCTGCCTACACCAAAAAACGATTAGTGTCTTGGTCTAATGATAAAGAGCATCATCAATAGCGAACGCCATAGATTAAAACACAATCTAAAATAAATTTGCATATTTTTTGCCCTTATCTTATAAATCATCCTCTCCTCTCATTTCCACCTTACAACCAAACAAAGATAAGGTCTTGGGGGCATATGAACAAAAGGAGAGAAAATTTTACAATATCATCAATTTTTATCATTTCCTCTCCCTTCAAACTTTCAAATTTAATCTCTTGTTTCTTTGATTGATAATGGAAGGAATCATATGAAAAGGTAGGGGAAAAGAAACTTTATTTTTTCTTTATTTTTATTAGATTATTAGAATGATAAGAGAGTGGTGGAGTCATATTGTTGCTTCAAAATTTTGAATTTTTCTTTATAATTTACACACACATTTATTCTCAAGAATTTAATGTTTGGGCATCAAAAATCTGATCTCCCAAAAGGATAATTGAGCTAAGCAAATGAACAAAAATAATTTTTTTTCTTTTTAAATGGCTAGATGAACTCGCTAGTGGCCTAGGTAGCACCTCATGAAGAAATTTTATTATCATTAAATACTATTGTAAGTGTGTAAAATAACAATTTCTGTTACAGCAAAAATGTTACATCAATAAAAAGGAAAATTCATTCTCAAAAAAAAAAAAAAAAGAGGGGGGGGGGGAAAATAAAAAGAAAAAAAAAAAAAAAAAAAAAAAAAGGTTCCATGTGAGGAATTTTATCACGTGCAATCGTAGTGCGTTGCACAGTGTGCAACATAATCTGGATGGCCGATATTGCGAGTTGGATAATTTGAATTTCAATCTCAGCCCTTAAATAAAAAATCAAAGATGAATTCTATTTTGATCAAGATTGAAAATAACTCTCAATCCTAGCCGTTGATGGCTATCACAGTGCCCTAGATATTGCAGAGATTTCTCGTAGACTAGCAACCCCCGAAAATGGCTGCAAGACCCACAGAATTGAACTCGGCGAGAATTACCATATCTGGTCGTGAATCTAATCTTAGCAGTCATGAAAGGTTAGTCTACTTTCTTCATTTTCTTATTCACTACATATAACTATATTCTTATTATCATTTTTTTTTTTTTGATGGTTTTTTTTTTTGGTAAACTAAAATGGGAGAATTTATGATTATATTACACCCCTAGGTAGGGAGTCAAGAGGCAGGATATCCTCTACCCCTTACGTGGGAGTCACCTCATATTCGCGAGTATACCCCCACTGAGTTTGCCCACCAACGGACTCCTGTTGATAGTGAGATTCGAAACTAAGTGTGGTGCACGAAGCGTCCGATCCTTGCCAACTAAGCTAAGCCCCGTTAGCGGAATTTTTTCTTATTATCTTAATTAACAGTTAATTGCTAATATTCTGGCTGGATCAGCCAACACCCTTCCACTAAAACTTGTCACAACTGCCGTGAGTACGTCCCCTCATAAATGATAAATCATTAGACTCATAACCATTTCTATCTTAAATTCTTTCATTAATTTAAGCCAACGTTATTCAATCAGTTGCAAATTCACTTATGGCAAAGCTACCTTCTCCATGCCAGCAATCATCTGAACCCAATTATCCCTCTAGTTAAAATTATGATTAAATAAATAAGTATCACTATTCTTTTTTTTTTTTTCATGATTTGATACAATTTAATCATTTTTCATTCTTAAATACAAGCCTATTCTTTGACGAAAGACGACAGATATTCCTCGTACCTTAATTTCACTACTTTTTAATGATTTAGTTTTTTTTTGTTTTTAAAACATCAGTTTCCTCTGCTCTATTTTCTCAACCAAAAAAAAAAAAAAGTTTCCTTTGCTCTACATTGCGAGCTCTGTTCTGGTACCTACAACTTGGTTTGATTTCTGTGAAAGTCAATTTGCCTTTTTAGGTGTAAAATAATTGATGGGTATGGCTTCAGCAGCGGACAGCAGCGTTGTGAGCTTTGATTGCGGAGGCAATGGAAGCTTGACAGAAACGAGTAATTTCAGAGAATGGATCCAAACCCCCAAACCACCCCGTTTGGGCATAAATAATCAGAACCCAAAATCCAGTGATTTCAAATAACGGCATAGGCAGAGAAGTAAAGTTTAGGAATTTTAGAAATTTGTGCTCGAACAATGTCTCTTCTTCGCCTTCGCGCTCGTCCTCCCATAAAATTAAAAAAAAAAAAAAAAAAAAACTTAACAATAACCTATCGTAGCCGCCTTCTGGGCCAGTTTCAATGCCTCTATTCCCTTGTTTTCAATATACTTATTTGATTGTTACTTGCATATGTTTTTGTTTCATAATTGGATTTTCTTTCTTCTTTTTCAATCAGTTTCAACTCAAACGCGGCCGGGAGCTTGACAATCAGATTGAAAGCATTAATTTTAAAAGCTTTTTATGGCCTATTGACCAGGTTTAGGTTTAGGTTCTCTATCCTTTGTTTTTCAAGAAGATTGGGTCAATTTTTGTTTAGTAATTGATTTTTTTGCATTTTGTTTACTACAAGTTTCAGCTTATATGTGGCTATGAATTCAGCCATCAGACTAAAGGATTCAATTTTGGAAGCTCTATATCAACGACTTAACAGGTTTGGGTTCTAGCTTTAATCTCTCTGTTCATTTGTTTTTCAAATTTTCAAATTTGATTGTTACTTGGATCAATTTGTGTTTCATAATTGATATATTGCCTTTTGTTTTTGTTTTGTTTTGTTTTTTTGTATAAGTTTCAACTTTAATGCGGCTGTAAATTTAGTGATCAGATTGAAGGTTTCAGTATTGTAAGCTCTTTATCACCGATCGAGCTGATTTGGGTTCTTGTATAAATATGTTTGTATATATACATATTACGTATATGTGCCAGTATAGCTCATTGCACTTAGGGGTTAGCTTCTGGATATACATAATTTGGGATTATTTAGAAGGGTTGGTTAAACATCTTTGGTCTATGATATTTATTGATACGTAATTGTTAAAATTATTGGTTGAAGCTGGAAGTTCTGTTTATCTTTAGCGGCTATGAATAATTGGATTCTTTTTTGGCTATCCATTTTTATTTTGCATTTGTTTTATATGAATTGGGTTTCTTAATTATTGCTCAATTCATGTTGTGTTTTATTTATAGAGACACTTTTTTTACAGGTTTGATGCGGCCATAGAAGATAAATTTGGCCAAGGGTTTTGTAACTTAATTGACACCTCCCCATGCACAAAGTGCTTGGGAGTCTAAGGGTGAATAAATTGAGCTGCGGTTATAGCAGCATTTTGTAATTATGTCCAAAAAAAAGTTCCTATGAAAAAATTATGAATTTGCTATCACTTCAAAATTCTTCTAAGGGCCTACTTGTGAAGTCCAATTAAAGTAAAAATCATTTGGTCTTGAAGGTTTAGTTATATGTGTCCTTAGGTTAAAACAGTTTCAATATGGGTTTAATTAACATGTTATGATCAATTTTGTATTCAAAGGCAAAACTGTAATGAATACTATGCTTGAACTTAGTCCTTCATCAGCTACACTAAACTCCCAAGATGACTCTAGAGATAGAATTGATCTCCATACCAAAGGAAGAGTATGCTCAAATCCTAGCTCAGCAAAAGGGACTTGCTTCTTCCTTTGCTTCCACTTTTGCCCAATAAGGTAGTGCATCCTATTGTATTTTATGTTACACTTCATTGCAGTCTAAGAAAATATATTTAAGATCTCCTAAAAAATCCTAGACTCAAATAAAGTTATGAAACTACCAAAAGTTCTTTAATTCATAAGGATTGCAGAAATTATAGTTTTGCTCCTAAATACAAAATTGACCATAACTTACTAAATAAAATCCTATATTAAAAATTGTTTTGACCCAAAGACACAACTAGAACTTTAACATCACATGACTTTTACTTCAACTAGACTTCAAGCATGGACAAAATAAATCTTGAATATGCGAATTTGTAAACTAGTAACATTTTAATGTTCCACGGCTGCATCAGATATGTTGGTTTGGAACTGTTGTGTTGCTTTTCTAATTTTTGGGTTGTTGTGAGGACTGTAGGTGATTGCCTTATGGGAATTTGTGGACTGAGTGTCAGCCATTATTTTGGTTGCTATTTCTTTTTAGCGTTGCTCACAGGTGCTGCGTCTTATTCACTTGTTTACTTTCTTTGTCTTAATTGGGTGCTTATTGGAATCCAAGGAAGGTATACAAGCCAATGTCTTATTTCCCTTTAATATGCTCTCTATTACTTTGATTCGTCTTAAGGGGATTTATTATGCACAATGGGCCTAGGCTGTTGAGGTTTTTCTTTTGATAGTAAGAATTTTACTTATCTAAATGATGATCTCCCTCCTATTATGGATCAAGAGTTGTTTGTAGAAAAGTATGGAATCCAAAATAAGTTGTAGCCAAGTATTTTGGCCACTACCAAACTTGGGGGGAACAAGCCTACGAGCTTAATTCTGGTGTCAATTCTAAGCACTGTTAATTTCTATCTTTTCGGACGCTGTTCCTGTTTCATTGCTCGGTAAAGTCCCCCGAGTAAGGATCAAGTGAAAAGACATGAGCCTGCCGTTCATGTGGGCCTAGACCGAGGCTGTGGGTAGCTTTGTTGCGTCGGAACTTTAGGCTCAAATGTACTTTGGCCTCCATGGGACCGTACCTTACCCCCTTGATTCGTGCCCGGCTAATCTAGCGGCCCTTGGGTCCAGTTTTTGATGAGGGAGTTAGCAATCATGGGCCCATTTACGCAGTTTGGGCCTATTATCCAGATGTTCCCAGGGGAGATGCACCGTACAGTAGGGTACCGACCAACATCACGTGGCGAAGTTGGGCAAGTAAGCTCGCTGGCAAGCCAATTGCCACTCACCCGGACGTACTCTCCCGTCGAGTTTCTATTAGAGTCGAGAAGGCACGATATGAGCCATACCCGTACATCCCTAACCTTAAGGTAGTAGTCAGATTTAATGTTATCGCACAAACTGTACATAAAATTTATGTCATGGTGGTCTAGTTGTAACCCATATATTTGGTTTAAGCAGCTGATGTAACTTACTACTCGGTAAAAATTAGGGGGAGTTGGTCGGGACATAAACCATAAAACCTAAGGGTACTGAGTATAAGGGGATCTACCGGAAACCTAACCCCCCATTCCAAAATGGCCATTAAAGGGAAAAATACTACATGACGGCGTCACTGAAGAGTGATATCACCCTCATGGCAGTAAGCTATATCTACATCCCCGGGAATATTGTAAGCTGCCCTAAAACTAGGTAGAGTTGCTTTAGTATCAAGAAGGTGTGAATAACCCATTCCTAATACTAGAGTGAGGAAAAGAAATTGAAGAAAAGAAGGAGAAAAAGAGGAAAGCTTACTGGGGCTCTAAAAGGTAGTGCTCTTGGTGAGAGGATCTATACACAGGAGGAGTATGCTCAGCAGAGAGAAATTTGAAGGAGTGGGGAAGCATAAAGTAACCTGAGGAAGCAGAAGGAACTATTTATAGGGTGGAAGCATTAAATGGAATGGGAAGCTGGAAAACCTTTTTTAAATTCATTTTCGTGACCCCCACATGTGTGGCCTCGGTTCACCAACCGTCAGGTCATAATTACGGATAGACTTGACAGCTTGACCTAACGCTCCTTTTGAGAGGGCATTAATAACCGCCTTACTCATTTAATGGGCGATTGTTGGACTTCTCGAGGAATCTCTTGTGCCCTTTGGATTAACCTTGATTCACTCCCGGTAACCGGACACGAATCAAGGGAGGGCTATTGTACGAGATATGGCCTTAGGCCCATTGGGCCTTGGATTATACGGGGTATGGCCTCAAGCCCGTTAGGCCTTGGCCCGAACATTCACTAAGACCAAAACTGAGCCTAAACCTCTTAGTAAGTCCACGTCGTTTCGGATACATGATAGGCAAACCCATGTCTGGTCCATTATGATTTGCTTGGGAATGCATTCGCTAAGGATAGCCCGCGTCCCTAGCAGCTCGGTATTATCTTGGGGAGTATCGCTGCTGGGTGATCTTTTGGAGGCGGAAATCAGTTTCAATGCCATTACCATTGTTTCCAATGGGGCATATTTCTTGTCAGGAATAATCAAATCAGACCCTATCCACACGAGTGAGACCAGAACGTAATCATGAAACCTCCACTAACCTTAAGCTATAAATAACAAAATTGAGTGAAGAGCGAGGGTTGGTAATTCTGAAGAGAAAATAGGGAGAGAGAGAGAGAGAGCTAGCAATACCGAGGGGGGGAGCAACACAGAGAGGAAAGTATGGGTGTTCACTGGAGCTAGGGGGTGTCATAAGGTCACTTGGTGAGGAACTACCCTTAGTAGGAAATACTAGACCCATTCTACAAATAAGTTGTAAGCTCAACCCTAAGCCCGGTCCGTTAAGAGGAAGTTGGGTACGCACAATAATTTATTAAAAAATTTTGTTGTTGTTGTTGTTGTTGTTATTGTTGTTGTTGTTGTTATTGTTGTTGATAGGATTAAAATTTGTTGTTGAAAGTTGAAACATTGTTTTGAGTTCAAGTGATAGCACAGGCTTGAACCCACCTTCCTCTTTTTCTTTTTTTTTGGGTAATTATTCTTACGTCCTTACTAAACCCAAAAAATTATATGTAGCCCAATTGAACCCAAAAAAAAAAAAAAAAAAAAAAAAAGAACCAAAAAACAAAGGGGGTGGTCCACAGCGCAAGGAAAAATCGCCAAGAATCCTAACGTGCGCCGAAATAACCCATATAGAACCGCTAATGTGCGCCGGGAAAAACAACCCGTTTTTCGTTGTTGAAATGACCCTATGTGGTATTGCCAATTTGCCACGTTAGCTTTCCTATGAAAATGATTCTCAAAAAAAAATAGAAAAAAGATATCCTATGAAAAAGGCTAGGGTCATCGCCTTGTTCCCGATACAAAGTAGAAACTATAACCTTTACGCCACACACAACTCTTCGCATTAACAAATAAACTGTGCCACTTCCTGTGGCACTAGTATTCCCCCATTCCTATGTGCAGTGTGCATATTGCTAAGAAGCAAAGCACGTAATTCAGGGGCAAAAAAAAAAAAGGATAAGAAAAAAAAAAGAAACGCAGCCACGTAACACACCAAGGATGGCCGGAAGAAGCACGGACTCGGAGACAATTATCATTTCCCAATGTGATGTTGCTCTTAGAAACCATGGCAGGTTAGTCTACTACTGTCTTCATTTTCTTCTTTACTATATATGCTATCTTGAATAGTATTTTCTTAGTAGCTTATTAACCGTGGCGGGCTCGATACTTGATACGCTAGCTGTCTGATCTGATCATGAATAAGATGACACGGCCGCGGCCGGTGAGACTTACATGTTATGTGGTACACTGTACAAAGTCCGGGTATTTTTCGATTGAAGTAGCTCACTCGCGATGCACCAACGGTCCGGCAACCATTCGATGCCACACTCGCGATGCGGTCCTGGTTTTTTTTGGGTGCGCAAGTCTGGCGGTGGGGCGGAGAATCATGTTTCAGTTGTGGGTACGTAGTTCAGGCGTGGTTTTAAAAACGTAACCGATAAATGAACCGGTTTGGCATCCGATTTTTCGATTGAAGTAGGTCACTCGCGATGCACCAACGGTCCGGCAACCATTCGATGCCACACTCGCGATGCGGTCCTGGTTTTTTTTTGGTGCAGCAAGTCTGGCGGTGCGGCGGAGAATCGTGTTTCGGTTGTGGGTACGTAGTTCCGATTTTCGATTGAAGTAGCTCACTTGCGATGCGGTCCTGGTTTTTTTTTGGGTGCGCAAGTCTGGCGGTGCGGCGGAGAATCGTGTTTCGGTTGTGGGTACGTAGTTCAGGCGTGGTTTTAAAAACGTAACCGATAAATGAACCGGTTTGGCATCCGATTTTCGGGCATCCGATTTTCGATTGAAGTAGCTCACTCGCGATGCGGCGGACAATCGTGTTTCGGTTGTGGGTACGTAGTTCATGCGTGGTTTTAAAAACGTAACCGATAAATGAACCGGTTTGGCATCCGATTTTTCGATTGAAGTAGGTCACTCGCGATGCACCAACGGTTCGGCAACCATTCGATGCCACACTCGCGATGCGGTCCTGGTTTTTTTTGGTGCAGCAAGTCTGGCGGTGCGGCGAAGAATCGTGTTTCGGTTGTGGGTACGTAGTTCAGGCGTGGTTTTAAAAACGGAACCGATCAATGAACCGGTTTCGGCCGTTTCTGGTAAGATCGTCGGAGATGGACGTATCGGCGGAAAATAACCGGCGCCGCCGGAACAACTCATCAGACGGGCAGTAGCCAAAAAACAAGCTCTTTAATGCTGTTTTGTTTTCAAAACGTGAGATGCTGACAGTGACAGGTTATTGTTTTATTGTTTTATTTTATAAACAGTAACAGGTTTTTTTTTTGGGAGAACACAGTGACAGGTTTTTGTAAGTCAATAGGCTTCTCTGCCGTCAATGCATGAAGCTTAATTTGATGTAAATTTTGGATATTCAATCCCAAAAATCACTGCTATCATCTTATTTAAAATTATTCAATTTTACATTTTAATTATAATAACAGTGTAAATAATAAATATCCCATAAAAAAAACCGTATATAAATAGTGTTTTATTCATTTGTTTTGCCTTTTCTTTTTCTCTCTCTTCCCATATATTAAAAAAGTAAAAAAATAACTGAAAAATAAATATTATATTAAAATAAAATGTCGGATAGATGATTTAAATCTTTTTAAGGTAATAGTATTTTTTTTTTTTTTTTTGGGTATGCCGTATGTTTTATAAACTGAAATTGTGAATTAAAGTTACAATTTCAATTTATAAAATACTTGTGTGTAACATTCCTGTGTGAACTAAACACAACTTTTTTTATTCTTCAACTTATAATTTTAGTTCAAAAAATGCATATGTAATAATATTGTATAACAAGAATTTATGATAGTTTTGGGGTGATTATTGATTTCGTACATGATAAACTAAATAAATATGTACATTTGTAAAACGTTTACAATAAATATAGAATATAAAGGATTCTCAAAAAAAAAAAAAAAAAAATATATATATATATATATAGAATATAAAATTTTAAAGAATTTTCCTTAGATTTTATTATTATTATTATTATTTTCCCCCTCTCTACGCAACGGTCTGAGAGAAATAATATTATATAGTCCTATGGATATAGTTTTTTTTTTTTTTTTTTGATAGGATATGGATATAGTTATTTACTTATTAGTCTCTTCTTCACCTTCGCGTTCCTTCTCCCATAAAAAAGGCTTAACCCTAACCAAAACTATTCCTATCATAGCCCTCTTCTCCGCCAGTTTCAAATTTTAAATGCCTGTATTTATTTGTTTTCAGTTTACATGTTGGATTGTTACTTGCATCTATTTTTGTTTAATGATTTTCTTTTTTAATCAGTTTCAACTCAAATGCGACTGGGAGTTGGAGATTCACGATTCAATTGAAAGTTTTACTTTTGAAAGCTTTTTATGGCCTGTGGAACAGGTTTGGGGTTCTTGGTTTATTATCTCTATTTTACTTTGTTTTTAAAATTTTCAAATTTATTGTCACTTGGATGATTGGATCAATTTTAATTTAATAATTAATTTTATGTCTTTTGTTTTCTACAAAATCTCAGTTGCAATGCGGCTCTGGATTTAGCCATCAAATTGAAGGATTCAATATGGGAAGCTATTTATCACCGACTGAACAGGTTTGGGTTCTAGCTTTAATCTCTCTCTATTTCTTCGTTTTTCAAATTTGATTGTTACTTGGATCAATTTTTGTTTCATAATTGATTCTTTGCCTTTTGTTTTCTATAAGTATCAACTTTAATGGTTTTAATTTTGGTAGCTCTTTATCGCCTATCAAAAAGATATTGGTTCTTGTATAAATTTGTTTGTATATGTGCCTGTATAGCTCATTGTACTTAGCGGTTAGCTCCTGCATATGGATGGATTATTTAGAAGTGTTAGTTAAGCATCTTAAGTATATGATATTTATTAATACGTAATTGTTAAAATTATTGGTTGAAGCTGGAAGGCATGTTTGCCTTTAGCGGCTATGAAAATAATTTATTTTTATTTTTGGCTGCCCATTTTCATTTTGTTTGTTTATTATATATATATATATATATATATATGAATTGGGTTTCTTAAGTATTTCTCAATTCATGGTATGTTTTACTTATAGAGTTACTGTTTTTATTAGGGGTTTGATGCCATAGAAGATGAATTTGTTATTACTTAATAATTCTTCTAAAGGCCTACTTGTGAAGTCCAATTGAAGTAAAAATCATTTGATTTTGAAGGTTTAGTTATATTTGTCCTTAGGTTAAAATGGTTTCAATATGAGTTTTAATTAACATGTTATGGTCAATTTTGTATTCAAAGGCAAAACTGTAATGAAATACTATGCTTGAACTTTGTCCTTCATTGACTACATTGAACTCCCAAGATGATTCTAGAGATAGAATTGATCTCCATACCAAAAGAAGAGTATGCTTATTTCCTAGCTCAGCATAAGGGAGTCGCTTCTTCCTTTGCTTCCAGTTTACCCCAGTCAGGTAGTGCATGCCATTGTCTTTTATGTTACACTTCTGATCCATGGGTCATTGGAGTCTAAGAAAATAAAATGTAAGATATTTAAGTCTAGAAAAATCCCAAAATCGACTAGACTACCAAAATATCCTTAATTTGTAGGAATTGCAGAAATCACAAATTTGCTCCTGAATACAAAAATGACCGTAACTTACTAAATAAAAGCCCAAATAAAAAACTGTTTTAACCCAAAAACACATAACTAGACCTTTAAAATCACATTTACTTCAATTAGACTTCAAGCATGGCCCATAAAATAAATCTTAAATAGGCGAATTTGCCAGAGTAGTAACATTTAATCTTCCATGGTTGCATCTGATATGTTGGTTTGGAACTGTTGTGTTGCTTCTTTAATTTCTGGGTTGTTGTGAGGAGTGATGGTGGTTGTCTTGTGGGAATACAGGTTCTTTGTGGACTGAGTGTCAGACATGGTTTTTGTTGCTATATATTTTTAGTGTTGCTTACAGGAGCCACATCTTATTCATTTGTTTACTTTCTTTGTCTTAATTGGGTGCTTATTGGAATCCAAGGAAGGTATACAGCCCAATTTCTTATTCCCCTCTGAGATGCTCTCTATTACTTTGATTTTTCTTAAGGGGAGTTTTTATGCACAATGGGCCTAGGCTTTTGAGGTTTTTCTTTTGATAGGAAGAAGTTTACTAATATAAATGATGATCTCCCTCTTATTATGGATCCTAGGTATGCTGTTTGGAGGGTTGAGGATGCACTGATTAGGAGTTGTTTGTGGAAAAGTATGGAATCCAAAATAAGCCTATGGGCTAAATTCTAGTGTCAATTCTGAACACTGTTAATTTCTATCTTTTTCTTCTTCTTTAAAATCCCAAGTTAACCCCTCACACTTACCTATGAAAACCATGAAATCCCACATAATTTCTCTATCATGTGGTAAAAAAAACTCTCATCAAACCCTACCTAATTTTGAGTGCTAACACTTGTTCTACAATTCTGAATCCTGTATTCACAATCCTCCTAAACCCTAACCTACCACAAGCACCCAATTTATCCTACATCAGGTGGTTGGATTTTCATATTGTTTTGTTGCTTAGAAAATGCAGGATTTTTTTTTAATAAGTAATAAAACTTCATTGATAGAAACTAATACAAAAGGCCAAAGCACACAGGACGTGTACTAAGGTAGGCATGAGAACAAAACAGAACTAAGAATTTTAAAGACTACATCTATCAAGCAAATTAGACAAAGTAAATGGAGGAAATGAACTATTACATTGGAAAACCTCAAATTCACTTATTCATGCTAGTTTTAATATTAGGGGAAAAAAACGATATTTTTAATTTCAAATTCAAGGGAAAGTGGGTATGTGTTGTTTTGCTTGGTTTTTTTGGGACTCCTTGAAGATTTAAGAACAGAGTTTCCCATTATATTCTGATTCGTGATTAGGATAAAAATTAGCAGGAAGGAAAGGGGAAAAGGTATTTTTCTGTAATGGCATGGTTGTATGTTTGCTTTAAAGTTTTTCAAGCTGCTCTGATCTTTAAGGCCGATGATATAAGATATTTGTGCATCCAACAAAAACAGAGGGGGTATGAGATGGGAAAAAAAGTGGAAGAAGAGATGGTTTATATTCCTTTGCTAGTCAGGTTCCTTGTTATGCTTGTTGGTTTAAGATAGTCAATGCTTGAGATTTGACTAGAGTTTATGCCCCTGATGTTGGAATACTAATTTTTGGGTATCAGATGCTGAATTGTTGAAAATTGGCTGAGTTGATTTATTTGTTTGTTTGATTGAATGGTGTTTGTAAAAAAAATTTCTTAAGATTTAACATTTATTTTTATCGTACACATTAAAATTATATGTTAATTATGACTTTTATCGCTAGAAAGTTATGTTACTGCAAACTTTTTATTATTATTCTTTGTTCTTTGCTAAATATGTAACTTTCGCATCTATTTTTTTCCCCACTAATGGAAATAAATTCAAATACTTCTAACCATATAAATGGTCCAAACTAGGGATTAAAAATCCATGAATTGCATAATAATGAATTCCAAATCCCTTGATTGATTTCAAATCCAAAATCTAAATCCATGTTCCCAAATGCAACCTAAGGGTTGGGCTCCTTTAAGATTTTCATCTTAGGAAGGCCTAGTTGTGTTATTAATTTATCATATATACAATTTACTTTGAATGTGCCAAGGGTCAAGTAATTTTATTAGTGGTTTTTTTTTTTTTTTGGGTGTGTATTTTTCTCTTCAAAGAAATTTCAGCAAAGTTTAAGACCATATCAATTTCCTTTTTTGAAGTATACCCCTCTGTTTATAGGGCATGAGTTGGTAGAGGTTAATTGAATATAATCCTTCTTTCCCAGCGAATCCTATTACTTCATTTAGACTTGTATTCAAAAGCCATAAATCTGTTATGAGTCTGGTTACAGGTAGGGCTTTGATTCTTGCTCGTCTCTGGAACCTTGTGGAACCCAAAATGGATGTGATTTCTACCTTTTAAGGAAAAAAAAATGGATGTATTTGGTTGCTGGAAAGCCGCTAGCTGTGACCTTGGAACAGGCCCATATCTGACCTATTTTTGGGCCTTTCAGAGCTTTTAAAGTCCAATGTTGCCTTTCTTAAACTATTCCAGCATTGGTTTTTTTCTCAGGATAAATGGAATGGCTAGCCTGGAATAGTAATTCCATTCCATTTTTCTCCTAAACATTCCTTCCAAAGTGGGAGGAGCACTCATTCATCTAATGAAATGGAGGTGACATACTGATTTAATCACTTTTTAATAAAGTCCCAAAAACACTGGAGAAAAGACACTATGTTCAATTCCATTTTTATGGTCTATCCATTTTATTTCATTCCGTTATTTTAAAGACTCCCAAACATAGTGTTAAAGGACTTATTTAAGTTGTTTTAAGCACACAAAGTTCTTGGGGTATAGGGAGCTATGGGTAACAACATATTGTAACTATCACCAAAAAAAAGAAAAAAAAAGAAGAAAAAAGAAAGATATATAAGTAACTAAATAAATTTGTGTTTGATATCTTCTGTTAAGTAAGTTGATGGGTTGGTGCTCTATCAAAGCTTATTACTCATTTCAACCGAATACAAAGCAATTTAGCATGTTTCTCATAAAAAAATTAAACAAGGCCTAAATAGAGTTGTTTATGGGAATTGGACTCGTCTAATTCCATAGTTAGAAAAATGTTCTGGATGTATGAATTATTTTGAGACATATAAATTCACCCGCTTTGTTTTGATTTGATAATTTAACATAGTATTATTTGGACTACTTGGTCTACATATGGATTGATGTTCAAAATTCATAAATTCAAGCGGATTAGACTAGGTTAAGGGACAGGAACGAAGGATTTCTATTATTGAGGGATGCCGAAGTATGAACCAATTATTTATTTATTTATTTATTTTACTTTTAATTTATTTTATTTTTATCTTTAATGACGATTGAAATTAGCAACTACTTAGTGTTTAACAAAATATCAAAAAAAAAAAAAAACACAAAATAACTATTTCTTTATACACTTTAATGCAATTATCTATCAAAATGGAATTCGATTGTTTTTTGAAATTAGTTTTATAATTGTTAAGCATACGCCACTAAGTTTTTGAAACAAATGCACCGTCACTTTTAATATAAGAGAAGTGTTACTTTCATAATATTTTCACAATAAATTTTAGATCGTTAATTGTTACTAGTTTTAATTTAAATCCAACGCTTAAATTATTTTTTTCCCACTCTACTAACAATTTATCACGTAGAATTTATTGTAAAATTGTTGTGGACAAAGTATTTTTCTTAATATAAAAAGCGTGTGCGATGAGGGTTTTTTTTTATTTTTTTTAATTTTTTTATTTTATAGAGTTTAATGTCATAATTTTCATTTCATAACCAAATTTTTTATAACGCCTTTCGTATAGGTTACGCATTACAAAATGTCATAGAGTTACAAATTCACAATATATGTAGTTGAAAAAGTATGATACACAATATAATTAAATTGATAAAGTAGTAAATAAATTTTGTTTAAATAGCACTTTTCGTATAGTTCACGCATCCCAGAATGTCATAGAGTTACAAATTCACAAAATATGTAGTTAAAAAAGTATGATACGCAATATAATTAAATTGATAAAGTAGTAAATAAATTTTGTTTAAATGCTTACAAATTTTGACAGAAAAATGTCTGATCATTGAAAAGAATTCAGTATATCATACAATGAGTGCCGAAGAAAATAATGTTGATAGTATTTTATTTATTTATTTATTTTTAGAATGTGGGGCAGGAGGAATTGGGGAAGTGGGAATTTTTTTTTTCAATGAACGTTAGTAGGCTTTTATATTTTAATTTTTGTCTATTTACAGTTTTAACTTTTTTTTTTAATTTTTATTTTATTTTTTTTTATTTTAGAAAGAAAGATAAGTTCATTAATTTAGGGGTATTTTTGGAAGTTAAAATGGCAATAACTAACTTTCTGAATCCCCTTACTAAATAAAGATTAGACTCTAAACTAAAAGACAATAATCTTTTAAAAATAATATTATTCAGCACTAAAAAAAATTCATATTAATTGTCAACAACCCCACTACGTTTATATTATTAAAATATAGATATATTTTTAAAACAAATCTAATTCCATTGTGCATTGCCCACTATTGTCAACTACTATTATTGAAGAAAACAATAATACTCACTCGATGAAAATTTCGCTAACCACATGGGGACATGGCTTGATAGTAGGCGTTCTTATCTCAATACCTAGAGAGGATTGGTTTGAGCGATAACCCCAGCAAGGCCTGTGTGTGGTATTATCCATTGTCGTCACGTGGTGTGAAGTAGATGAACCCACACCAGAGACTCCTTACTATATTGTATTGGAGACTGTTTTGATAGCCAAAGAATGAAATGAAATATTTTAATTCTGGTTAATTCTGTATCGTTTCAGAATTACTACTACTTCTTCGTACGCATAATATAAAAAATTAAAATCCACATATTTTATAAAACCAATATATCAACTTAATACATGTACTGAAATTTTATTTATTAAAAAAAACCGAAAATAATATATACATATATATATATATGTAATTAAATATAATGATAGTTATTTTATAAAATAATTTAATCTAACTAGTTTTTTCTAGTAGTTATGGGCCAATTTAATTATTCATTAATTTACACTAAAAAATTTAATTATTCCCTTCCATAAGCCCATATTTACTAGGCCCATTTTTTAGCTTACCACCCCCCCCTTCCCCCCAATGTACGAGTTGAGATATATATATATATATATACATATTTTTTTTTCCTGCTTAGGGATGGCAATTTTGCCTCGCCCCGCCCCTTCTTGCTTCGCCCCACGCGAGTTTTCCCTATCCCGCAAAGGTGATGGGGCAAGGATGGGATGAGATTTTAGCCCCTCGCCACGGGGTGAAACGAGGATGGGCTTAGACTTTTTAGACCCAACCCACCCTGTCCTGCCCGCCCCACATTGATAAATGTTAAATTGTAAATTTTTCATACCCTAAAATCCTACTATTTAAACAAATGTATTGTCAATTTATTTTATTCTACCCAATAAGGCTTTCGGCTTCTTTTTTTCTCTAGCAAGGTTGGAAATAAGGTACCAATTTTAATATTTTCTTTTGTCTTTATTATAAACAAATTTATATACTATTGAATCATTGATTTTGTATTATGAGATTTTTGTTTTTGTTGTGATATTATCTTGTTAAACACTTTAATAATATTATTCAACTTTTGCTAAAAATTAGTTTGATTTGATGGGATAAACTTATTTGTAATTTTACTAACAAAACAGGTTTTATTAAAAAAAAAAATTGTAATAGTTATGAGCAAATTAATAAGAAGTAGAGTTTTACGGGGTGGGGCGAGGGCTTCGTGAGGCCCTAAGGGGCGGGGATGGGGTAAGAAAATTTTCCCCGTCATGCAAGGCAGGGCGAGAATGGAGTAAGACAAAACCATGTAGAGCGGGGGCAAAGACCCCATCCTTTGGACTTGCCTTGCCCCATTGCTATCCCATCCTGCTCCACCCATTCTTTTTCTTCTAGATCTTTCCTTTTTAATTTTCTTTTTCCACTTCGCCTTTTCCTTATCTGCATGTTTAACTTTTTTATTTCAAAAAATGTTAAGAACACAAAATTGTATACAAATTTTGTCACTTGTTGTGAGTAGTGAAAGTGCATCCATATGGTCAGTTGTGGCAAAAGTTGTATAAGTTTTATGGTCCTAGCAATCTAGCATTGCTCATTTCTATATTTCTCCCTCTTTATCTCCAATTTATCATTTTCTTCGTTCCACTTCTATCTTCTTTGTCTTTCTATATTTCATTTAGTCTTAGTGTAACAGTCATCCTCTTAGATCCTTCAAAACATCAACGCTACTTAGCTAGTTAGTCTCGTTCTTGATGTTTTTTTCATCACTCAACTGGCCACATGGAGAGTTGGCAAAAGTTGTGTAAGTTTTTGTGGTCCTATTGTTTATTTCAATTTTCTCCCCTCTTCATCTCCATGTTATCTCTTTCTTCAACACACTACCATCTTCATTGTCTATCTGTATTTCATTTACGGTTCATTTGGCTGGGGTGAAAACTAGGTGGATAGAAAATGAGGGAGAAAAATAGGAGAGAAATGGGTAATAGGTGTGTTTGGTTGGGAGGGAAAAGGGGAGAAAATGGTGGTGCTTGGCACTTTTCTCCTTGTGCCCACCAAAATTCAATTCCCTCGAAATGGAAAGAAAATGGGGAGAAGAGAGGAGCTGATAAAAATTACCATCTACCCCTAGTCCTCCCCCACGTAGCTATAACGTAGATGTATATATATATAATATATATATTTTTTTTTTCTTTTTCCATTTTAAGTTACACATTTGGCTTTATTCTTTTTACCTCAACTTTGGGGGTATTTTCCTAATAAGATATATATATATATATATATTTTTTTTTTTTAAAAATATTCTTTACTAGTGATATGAGAGTAAATTTATACATTCTACATTTTTTATCCTCTAATTTTTCTTCTTAACCAAATAAAAAAAATTTCATCATTCCACTTTTCCACCCTTCCAACCAAACAACATGATGGAATAAAATCTTTTCTATTCCTTAATTTTTCCATCCCTTCCTCGTTTTCTATCCTCTCACTTTTCTATCTCCAACTAAATGAAGCTTTAGTCTTAGTGTAACAGTTACTCTCTCAGTGTCTTTCAAAACATCAATTAGTCTTAGTCTTAGTGTCTTTCAAAACATCAATGTTGATCGATCGATTGATCAATCAATCTAGTTCTTGTGTTGTGCATAATGTAGATCCGTTTGGACTAATGTGATGGGAGGGGGGAGCGGGAAGGGGTGGAGGGGAGTTTTATTTTCCTTGGTTCAATTAGTATTAGATCCAATTATACCTTAAAAAAATTGAGTTGAAATGGGATGACTGTCATGGCAATCCAATGCTACAATCAATTCAAGCTTCTTTTTTTTTTTTTCTTTTTTTTTTACTCACTCACTTTTCAAAATACCTCACACCAGATTATCTTTTTTTACTTTACATTTCATTAAAATATAATTTTTTTTAATTGTTTTTCTTCGTTCACATATAAAAACCTCCATCCACTCTCTTCCTTCATCCTTAGGATACATAAAGAAAGAATAAAAAACTAAATACAAAATGAATAGTTCCAATGTAAATTTACACAGTTACTCTAACAATCATGAATTTTTACACATCTTTACATAGTCTAATGTAAGTGAATTTTGGGTTTAATTGACTAAAATGTGGTATTTTTTTTATCTATTATACAAACACTGATATAAGTGCTCCTATACACGCTTCCAATGGTGGTATTGAACCCCAGACCTTATGCTTCATCCTATATTTTATATTACAGGAGGAGTTAATGCCATTTGGATTAGAAATCATTGACCTTGTTTGTGTTGGTTGTAAACTCCGACTATAGTCACAACTAGTGGAAGAATTGCCCTTTGCATGTAAGATCAGTTTTAGTTTTTTTCCTTACAACAAGTGGGGATGGAAGGATTCAAACCCAAGTTCTCTCGGACAATGCTATTAAACCACAAGACTCTTAGCATGGAAGAAGTAATTTTAATTGTTGAAAAAGTTGTTTATTGAGCAAATTAGTCTGGTACACACATGTTGTATGCAAAAGTTATGGGGTCTCATATTTTTGTATAGATGGTGAGATGAATCATAAGTCAAAACCATTCAATACATCTATAAACATAAAACTAGCTTGTAACCTTATGCATATGCGTGTGATACATTTACAAAAATAAGCATAATTAAATGCGTATTAAAATTTTACCAATTATATATATATATATATATATATATATATATAATTTTACCAATTTTATAATATGCGTGTGATACATTTACAAAAATAAGCATAATTAAATGCGTATTAAAATTTTACCAATTATATATATATATATATATAATTTTACCAATTTTATATATATATATATATACTGTTTGTATATTTGAAAATATAAAATACCTACTAATAAAATAAATATAATTTTATTTGAAACAAATGAAAAAAAAAAAAAATCATTTAAATTGTTATTCTCAATTTTGCTTTGTCCAACCACTATTTGTATAATAATGGTTTTCTCACTTAATAACTCATTTAGCACCAAAAATTAAGAAAATTAAATTGGACTCATCGATTTTTGTAGTGTAGTAACAATTGCACCAAAATTAAGAAATTGAATGGAATACATGGCATAAAATTAGACTCCAATTTGAGATATAATTAGATTTTCTCTTAGGTTTGGCTTTAAGAGAGAATAATTTATACCCTTGTTTATTTTAGGCTAAAATGCAAAACACTATGTTTCACTAAAATTTATTTTACTCCTTTAACTTTGTTTTCATTCATTTTAGTCCTAAGTTTCAAGTTTATTTAATTTATGCCTCTCCATCAACTTTGGTTAAATGTTTTTCTTTTTTTTTTTTCTTTTTTTTTTTATAAATTTTGGAAAATATTTTTCAACTATTAATTAATATTTTTTAATTTAAAAAATTGGATTAAAAAAATTAAAAATTTGAACAATTAACCACAACATTTAACAAAGGTTGATAGAGATGCCTTAATTGAATAAACTTGAAAATTAAAGAATTGAAATGAACGAAAGCAAGTTAGAGGATTGAAATGAATTCCGGTGAAACATAGAAGATGAATTTTGCATTTTAGCATCTATTTTAATACAACTCTATCTATGTCTATGCTTGGTGTCATATTTTGTTCCCAAGTACTAAGCTTGGAAAAAGGTGGAGGATTGTATATGTTAGTGACCAACATAAGATTTAGTCACTTTATTATAAATGGATCCACTACATATACAAGTTGGATCATCCATTACCCGCAGCACGCTGCATTGGACCCTAGAGTAAATGAAAAGTGGGCAAGGGTTGGTTAGAGTGTTCTTTGTAAGAGAGGCATTATATCGGTGCTTGGGTGTAGTGAGAAATGAGCAAGAGTTCTCGCACTTTGATAGACAGATGTGGGTAAAGAAATTAGTCCAAGGGAATAGAATTCGTATAAACACTTGGAACATAGGGTATTTAACAAGGAAGCTAATGTAAATAGTAGATACAATTAGAAAATAAACTTAGTGTGCCTTCAGGAGATTAAGTGAGTAGATGAAAATTGTAGAGAGATTGAAAGTACTTGGTATAGATTATGATGTACAGGAAAAGATGAACATATAAATTGATATGGATAATTCTAGATAAATGTCTTAAAGAAAAAATTGTTGAGATCGCAGAAAAGATGAACATATAACATTAATGGAGGTAGCAAAAAAGGACATATCAAGTAAAGGGGTGACAGTATATTTTGGATAAGACATATCAAGTAAAATGGCAGAAAATAATATATGTGACTGACTTTGATTAGTTTGTTGAAAATCCCTAACTGATTCAAAAGTTTTGGGACTACGCTTGGCTGTTGCTTACATTTCAACATCAATATATTGCATGTATGAGGAACAATAAGTCTTATATCAGACCTATAACTTATTGAATGACTTCAATTATTACAAACTCACCAGTGCACAGGCATATACACATAAAGACTGAATTTTTAAAATTCTTGATAAGACAAATTTTCAAAGATAATTTCTTGTTGCAAGGGTGAACGAAATAATATTGTTAGTGGCTTGTTCATCTCTTCGCATTGAATTGCACTCATTGTGGTAGGTTTGGGAACTAAACCTAATAAAGCTGAACATTTTCTTTTTTTGGAAGTTAAGTGGATTTTGTGGGTTTTTGATTTTCTTATATTTGGAAGAAAAAGTAATGTTAAACCTGAAGGATTTCTTGTTTGTGTATGTGCCAGTGATGAAGCGCGCGTTTTCTTTGAAGCATTTCATGGGCTTCTTGTCTTCCTCACCTCGTTTCCAACTGCCTTAATTGGTCTACACTTTCAAGTCTTGGGTGTCTCGCCACTTGATACACATTTTGCTATCGTCTTGCTATTTATCATGGCTACAATCATCTATGGCATTGCATATGTGGAGATAAAAATGCTACCCCAAGACGATGAGTACCTTCCCATATTAAGGTTCATTTGTTTGGTCTCTGGAATTATTGCTATTGAGCTAATTGTCGCAATAATCATTTCTCCCTTATGGCTATTCATGGTTAATTTATGTCCAATCCTGATCCTAGGGGTACCGCGCCATTTATACCAACAAATTTGTAAGGGTCTCTACTGCACAGCTGATTTAGTAATCAATGCAGTATGTAGCTTGTTTAAAAAGATTTGTCAATTATTTGATCAGATATATGACCGGGTCCTACAGAAATTCCAATAAGCAGCTTCTCAAGCATTTCTTTCAAGAGAACAGGAAGACAATGGTATTCAGATGGAAGAAATTTTTAAGTGACCTATTATTGTAAGTAAGACAAGTAAGAAAACTTTTAACTTATGCAATTTTCTGTTCGTGGAAGTTTGAATTTATTTACATTCTATTCAAAGTCAGGTCAATTACACTATATTCAGCATATGTTTTTATACTTTACTGAATATCTCACATCCAACTGCTTAGAAAATAAATTTGCCATGCAATTTTGCAAATTTTTAACAACTTGACTTTTATGGTTGAAAGGCTTTATGGGATGTGAGATTTCCATTTTATTTTATTTTTGTGACAACGCCAAAATTCGTTAGTAAGGTATACAAAACCAGACAGAAGCCAGAAAATTAGCACACCAGATCTAACCCAACCAGGGCAGCCATATGAAAATACTTCAATTTGACATAACAGTTGCTAAAGCTTAGACCAAAAAACATGCATATACATTCATGGTGCCACTTTAGCTAGATTGATTGTGTCTCTGAAGATTAGGAATGGCTTCTAACTGATATTTGCACGCCTTGGTTTCCTTGATAGGATAATGATGCTTGAGATTCCTTTCCTTAGAGTCAGTTGGTGTAAGAGTTGAACTGATTGCAGTGTCCTTTTATGCCTCATTCTCAATAGTAGCATCCTGGTAATACTTTATTGCCTGATTTGTATTTGCACACATAAGCAATTGCCATCCATTTGTTTCTTTTGTATCCCGCACCATCTCGCCACTGCCATTACAGCACTTGCCAATTCTGGATCCATTTTTTTGCTAACACCAGCATTGCATTGTGACTGCATATCCTCACCACATTTATCGTGATTCTCCAGTATTTCTGATCAAATAATGTTTGAAATCCATTTAATCCAAGGGCCTTTAAAACACTCATTTGAGAGGGCATACAGTACTTCTGTCCTGTGATTGATTAGTGTCTAGACACTGCATATCTCTCAATGCTGACTTCCCAGTTCCCACATATAGTTCAGTATATCATGTTGTTCGTCTTGTGAGAACTGAACTCAATCACACTCGCACTCACATCCAAAATAAACAACTTGCATATTTCGTTTGGAAAGCAAACAAATATGTTGTGCATCTGTCCCAAGTGTGCAACAATAACACCAGTTCACCACAGAGAAGGTGACAGAAATAATAATGAACATTTTAGACATTTCTAGGAATTAGAAATCGTAGCCTTTTTACAAGCTTTGACAAAACCTCCATCTAGAATCTCAACCTCGAGGCCCAGATTCT
Organism: Quercus suber; assembly: GCF_002906115.3. NCBI lineage: Eukaryota > Viridiplantae > Streptophyta > Magnoliopsida > Fagales > Fagaceae > Quercus > Quercus suber. The sequence continues at coordinate 1,013,317 of NW_027069654.1, read as the reverse complement.
ATTGTGAATCACAAATGCTCCAGATAGCAATTGGTTTTACATGTGCAGCATCCTTCACACTTGCTCACTCAAAAAAATAAATAAAAAAATAAATAAAGAATGAAAATATTTATGTTATACAAAACAAACATATGTTGTCAAGAGCTTTGTAGTTTAGTTGGCATTTTCTAGTATTTTCAACCAAGGCATTTAGGTTCAAATCCGTCCTCCCCTAATTATCAAATTATAATACTACTTTCTAAATTTTTTTTACTTATATAGAATTTCAACCTATGGTGTCGGTTTCATGATGATTGCTCTCGGATTCAAATTTCAGATCTCTTATTCGACGATAAGAGAAGCAAATATTGCTAAGTGGCCTCTTGTCCTCTTTTTGTGGGATCCATTTCCATTTCTATTGATCACAAAGTTTTGGAGGAGGTAGATGGGGATTGGGGAGTGATCTAGTTCCAATTGTGGGGCTTTATTTCAACTAGTTGTAGAGCCACGCATTGCATGTGATAATTTTTTAGATAAAATATTATTTTAGTCCATAAACTTTATGAAGAATTTAAAAAAAAAAAAAAAGTTTATCATATTTTTCATAATCTTGTTTATAACATTTTTTACCATTATCATATATTTACTAGTTGATAATTGCATAACATAGACATTAAATAAGAGGTAGAACTGTTCATTAGATTTTTTAAAGTCATAGTATATGAAGATTATGATTATATATATATATATATATAAGGTTAAATGATATGTTAAAAAATGAGATTATAAAATCTCCGAACTTTATTTCTTTTATAATTTCTAAATTACTAAAGAACATCTCATTTTTATTATGATAGGAAATATAATTTCCCTAGTTAGAGTTTGATTAGTTTTAAGTTTAAAATTTATACTATTATCTTTAATTGTTGATTATTGATTTAGTTAAGTGAATGTAATGGTTGATTTTATTGCACTATAAAGTTTGTAATGTCTTTTGTATGGTCATCTCTATTTTATTTCTTACTTCTCTTGACCACTTTTTTATTTTCCAAATCATGGTTACTAATTGACGTTTGATTTCATTTCTTTTTTTCTTCCTTCATTTATTCTTTATTACTTTGTATATTCCCTCGCTAGTTGTAATTTTTATGATTATCAATAAGAAATAGATATTATGGATGACTTAAATAGTTAGATGTAGTTAGTGGTATGTCTCCAAGGGTTTTTATGTTGAAGGGTTTTTATTTTTTTCAAGGAAATATGAACGGCATTTCTCTAGTTTGGTCTCAATCAATTAAGACATCCATAATATCTTAACAGAAATAGTAACGAACCATAAATTTTTTTTAATGTATGAAGTGGTTAGGTTAGTGATATGTCAAAGTTAAAAAAAAAAAAAAAAAATCCAACGAAATGTAAAAGGTCTTTTTTTGAAAAAAGAAATTGTGACTTTTTGAATTGTAGAAATATGATTGTTTTAATTACCTTATTTATAGATTTCATTATTTAGTTATATACATCTAAATTAAAGTAGATCAATATATAAATGCAAAATTATATGTAAAATTACAACTGTAGAAGATAAATATGTATAAATAAATAAATATATATATATATATATATTGGTTTTTGATTATTCATGAATCATTATTTCATTGTTTACTTATAAATATCTAAATCAATTTTTTTTATTTATAAAAGAATCTAAATAAAATTGATGAATACATAAAAGTAAAATTATATGAAAAGTTAAAATTATCCAAGATGAACGTTTAACCATGGGTAGATATGAGTTTTTTGAAAACTAAAAGTATGCTTGATTGTTTTAGCTGGAGTTATATAACTATGCAAATATTGTTGCGAGTGATTTTATCATTGCCAATTATCAAGTTTGGTAGTCTTACAGAATAGATATTTCATTTTACAAAAAAAATTACAAGAACTCCTCTTTTGTGACAACCCTTTTTTTTTTTTTTTTGGGCCGAAACAACTTAAGAATTTTAAGACTTAAGTTATCACATTTGGTAACTATAAAATACGTTAGTGATATAAAAAATAGAAAAGGTTAAAATTTTTAAAATGCATTTTTAATAGATTGTAATATAAAACTTTTTTTTTCTCAATTTTTTATGTAACTTTTCCCATAAGATCAATATTGTTGACATCCTTTAAAGATGATACACAATAATTTTGAGAAGAAGAAGAAAAAGAAGAGACAATACTAACATATAATATAAAATAAAATTAATATATCTACGATAAAGGTTTTTATCTAAATGATATATAGTATTCCATATTTTTTAGTCTTTAATCAAAAAGTCTATTCTCAATAGTCTTTTAAGTCTACAAATTGCTAGGTCTAGACACATTCAAAGAGTGCTGTCTAAATTATAAATTATATGACCCTTTATCACACAAATATTTTGATTTCCCTAAAGGAAGGTAGGTGTGTGTCTAGCAATTTTCTTGATTTGTGCTGCATAATTTAATAGTACGGAGGATGTGACTGAATTTAAATGTTGAATAAAATAAAATGAGAAGAAAAAAGAGTAAAAATAAATATATAGCAATAAACATCAAATTATCCAAGTCATGCTATGTAATATAGTAGGAGTATTATATTATTATATATTATATGTATAATGCGGCAGGATAATATTTAATAATCAAAAAGAATAAAAAATATAACAACTTAAAACACAAAACTAAATCACATTAACCCAAAGTAGAATTCTAATTAACACAAAAGTTCATCAGCCTAAAGTATAAATACAATAAAAAGAAAAAAAAAAACAAAAAATGAAAAACAAATTGAGAGAGAGAGAGAGAGAGAGAGAGAGAAGTAACCTTTTTGTGTGAGAAAACTATGCATAGAGTGGAAAAGAAGATGTCAAATTTATAGTAAGATGTTGAGAATAAGAATAGTAAAAATAAAAGAAGATAAAAGAGTAGAGAGAGAGAATGATATTAAGGTAGAAAGTAATAGGGAGATGAAGAGGTAAAAGGGAGGGAGAGTTTTGGAAAATTAATAATAAAAATAATGGTTAACAAATATTTTAATTTTTAAATAATGGAGTTTTTAAGTTACCTTAAATGAGAAAATGTTTTAAAATATATTTAGGAAAAATTGGAAACAAAAAAGATAATGACATGGCTGCTGATGTGGTTCAACTGGAGCATAGCAACAATATATGTTACGCTTCAGCTTTTAGATATATATATATATATATATGTACATAAAATAGATAATGCAGAGTAATGAAGTGGTAGAAATGCAGAGTAATATTATCCATCCAACTTGATTAGATTATCTAGTAGACCTTGTCTCAAAATTAGCACTGGCCAATCTTAAGAATGGCTTCTGTGATCATATTTAATTAACTGACACATATAAGCAAGCCTATAGATTGGTGGGTTCCAGTTTATTTGAAAACCAATAATTTTCCAATGTATTCCTGGAAATAAGGAATGGCAAGATAGTACTATTTAGATACAATACTATTCCTCATCAGCATTTCTATTTAAAAGTCACTCCTCACTGGACCAGTTTGGATCCGTCTGGGTCAGGCCGCATTTTTAATGAAAAGTGTTGA